>NC_053023.1:308805850-308913350 GCF_003073215.2 Triticum urartu
ACATAGAGCAAAAACCCTAGTATATATAGGTTGGAGGGGAGGGAGAGGGCAGACACCAAGGAGGGAAAGTCCCTCCTTAGGGCGCCAGCCAAGGGCGAGGACTCCTCCCCTAGTCCAATTCAACCCCCCCCCCCCACACACACACAAGGAAAGGGGGGCACCACTTCCTATTGGGCCCTTGTGGCCCAATATGCCTTCCACTGTTTGGCCTTTTAAGGCCCATTGATATTAAATTAAATATAAATGTCTTCTAGCGATTACTAGAGCATATTATATATAATTGAACAGCCCCGGAAACATTTTACACCTATGTATTAATTATCGGTAATACCCGGTATTACCCGATACTCTCTGAAACCCTTCCGGTGACCCCAAAATGCTTTCTGATCCTCTCAAAACTATTTTGAATATTTATGAAACAATTCCAAAAATATATTATTATAAATCCCATCCTACTGATGCTTATAAGATCATGATTGACTTAAGCTTGTGAACACATAGGTTCGGTAACTCATAGACATGAACGAAACCCCTTCATTCAATGACCGACAGCGGAACCATGGACGTCCATATCGATCCCTATGAGCACATGAATGATATTTGAGTGAACCTTTGGTTATCATGTGATGTTCCATTTGCTTCGTGATACTTCACAAAACCCGGGATACATCGGTATCCTCTTGAGTCATCACTTGCTCATTATACCATTATCATCATTACCGATTTTGTTCTTCTTTCTCGTTTTTGTGTTCCGGCATTCCCGTGACATAGCCACCTGTGACTGGCCAGACGATGATGGATGTCGTCACACCGAGAGGTCCCTAAGAATATCTCTCCATCGTTGGAGGAGAAAATCCCACTCTTGAGCTATTTAGTCCCTTGTCAAACTTTTCGATGAGCCTGTAAGTTGTCGTTGTGATCACCGTGTTATAGGTGACGTTTGAGCAACCCCAAAGTCCACTATATGATAAGAAGTGATTATGATACTCGCATGGTCTAAGGAGCAAAATCACGCGTTAACACCATGTTATTACAATTGAATACAAACGGTATTAACTCAATTCATAACAGACAATTTTGGGTCGATTCAATATGATCGTTCTTCCAAAGTCATAATCTTAATGTTGTTTTTGGGCTATCTTTACACTTAATGATTTCCTAAGATCCAGAAAACGTGATCACCAACAACACTTGAGCTAGTCCTAGAGGCAAGACTAGGAACCTTTTATTTTACCATTTATTATTCCACACAGGCATATCAGTTTTCCACTAAATCACATATTCTAGGATCATAGCAGTTAAAGCATAGAATATAAACTCTACAATTATGAATATGGAAATATAATAATACAAATATTATTTTCTCTAGGGCATATCTCCAACAAAATCTACATCTGTTGGTCATGCCCAGGAGGGTTCCCACAACTTACTTGGTCCAGACAAAGCCCATATTGTATCACGGTTACACATGGAAGATACTCAACTTTGAACTCATACAATCCCTTTGATAGCTAGGTGGAATTCCCCGCCAATGAGTACACTCTGATGATCCAATCAAAGCCAGTCCACCCAGATCGATTCATTAATTTAGTAGTTAAGTAGTCAACCATAAGTAACCTTTAGTGTGATCCTAATCCACATTATAGCAACCGAGCAACTACTCATTGGTTACAAGATTGGTGTAAAATGGACTACTGGGTTCTATCAAGCATGAAGTAAAAATCCAATAGGGGTTTCCTAGTTGGAACAACTACAATGCATAAAAACATTAGTTATGCTCAAAGGTTCCACTTGCCTGGTATTGACGATTCTTCAATCTCACAATCTTTATCAAGCTACTCTTCGCTCTCCCTACAATCTATCGTAAGTAAAGAGCAATCATAAACAACCATATAATACAATCAAAAACATATAACAAGTGTTGTGCATGGTATCAATGTCATTGTGCTGTGAGATCATGTGTTAGTGTTAACTCATAAGAGTTTGGAAAACATAGTGGTTGTTAATTTGAATATATGTGACATAAAGGTTCACATGCAAGTATCAATAAGGGTTCATCACATAATAAGTATGTTATGTCAAGTTGTGGTTGTTAGATCCAACTAGACATAATCTTAACAACAGAGTCAAGGTCTGAATCTTGGATAGCCAAGTTCATACTCAAGTCTGAATGGCAATTCAAACTTATTGACCTTTCATGAAGATTAATACACACTAAGTGTCTAGGTTTCATCTTGGGTTCATCAACTTGGTTTGACTTCCAATTTGAAATAGTGTTCATGTTATTTTAATTCAATTTGAATTGAGTTAACAATTTGATTTGGTTCCCCTAAGTTAAATTGAATTACGAATTATGAATTATTTCATAACTGACTGAGTTGGTTCAATTCAACTCAAATACAATTAATGCTTCCCTAAATTCAAATACAAGTCCAATATAATTACTAAAGTTTATTTATTTGATTCAAGTTCAAACTAAAGTCAACTCTAAATCCAAAATGATTTGCTATGTGTAAATAGTTTTCAAACTTTATTTAAGTTTGAATTTACACTTAATTTAACTTAAAGTCAATTGTGACGCCACAAATATTTAATAGGTTCAATTCAATTTACTAAAGCATGTTGCAATAATTTTATTCAAGTTAAACTTATGGTTTAAAAGTTATAATCAAATTATGTTTGAAATTAATTCAAATTAATTTAACTTCCTAAATTCAAATAATAATCCAAAAATATTTACTAAAGTTCATTTTTAGGTTTCTGAACCTAGTTGCAAAGTAATTATTCCAATAAACATTTTTAACTCAAAGTTAAACAAAATTTAGGTTTAAACATTGTTTGAATTATAGCTACTATTTAACTATATTCAAGTTCAAATTTTAAATTATTTAAAATTGTACTACATTAGCTAAGATGAAATTGTATCTCACTAGTTCACTTTGCAGAAAGTATCAATTTCATTGGATTTATAATTTGCAAGTTATGCCCTATTTAAATTCAAATTCATTCTATTGGAATTTAAATTTTAAATTATTCAAATTTTAAATTTTATTTATCTAGGTGAAAGTGCATTTCCTAAGGATCGTTTTGCAAAAAGTTTCACTCAATTTGGACTTATACATAAATAGTTATGATGGTTAGAATATCTGGGGGGGTTCTGCAAAATTGCCAAATGAATTTAGCTAAATGAATTTTCTTAGGATAAGGTGGTGACATGGCAGTTCCTGATTGGTTGATACCGATTCAAATAAGTGGGTGTGTCTGTGTCGTGCGATCAAGATCTGACGGTCGGGAATAGATCAGAGGGGGTTAGGGTTTCGACTCACCGGAGATCTTCGCTAGAATCTAGCCGAAAAATGCGAGCATGGCACCGCTGGCCTCGGACATGGTCGCTCCGGTCGTTCCCGTGGGTGCTAGAGACGGCAGAGGGCATGGACGGGTGCGGCTCAGCGTCACGGGTCCTCTAGTGGCCTTGGTGGTCACTGGGGATGAGGGAAGCGACGTCGAGGGGTTGCCGGAGTTATGCACGACGGCGAAGGCTTCGGGAAGTGTTGGCAAAGCTCAAAATTGAGCGCATGTGGATGAAGCAAAGGGCCATGGAGATGCGCGAGAACGTACCGAAGATGATGTACATGGTGCGGGGGGCAAACGTGTGCTCACCTCGCCGGAGTGAAGCCCACAGCGGTGGTTGGGCTCGGTCCTCGTCGGAGTTGGGCGTCGAGAGGTCTTGGGGCTCACGGAGGATGTCTAGAGAGTAAGTCATGAAGCGGCGAGTCGAATGGTGGCAGCGGTGGGGCACAAGGGATTGCGGCTTAGCGGAATTGCGCCGACGAGATCCTAGGTCAGTACGGCGGAGAGGGGGTCACGGCAGAGCATCTTGGGGACAAGGGATGCTACGGCAATGGAGCTTTGGGAGAAGGCGATGGGGTGGATTTATAGGACATGGAGGAAGGTCCTGGCCTGGCCTGAGTGCGCGAGTGGGGGTATCATGGGCGCGGGTGTGCGGTTGTGGGCGATGTGGGCGCGGGAGCGGTTGTGGGAGGTGGGGGACGGTGCTGACACACAGGCCCAGACGGTCGATGAGAGGAAGGAGAGAGAGGGGCGCAGGTGTGGTGCTGGGCTGGCTAGCTAGTTTGGCTATGGCCTGGCTAGCTGGCTGGCTGGGCCCTTTTCTTTTTATTTTATTTTCTGTTTCTATTTTTCCCTTTTTCTTTTTCTGTTTTATCTGGAAATTCAAATAGGTTTTGAATTTGAATTTTCTTCAAACTAAAAACTTGCTCTAAATTCCAAATGGAATATTTATGACTATGCCAACCTTTTGTATGGACATTTTGGACATATATTCTTGCACTTATATTTTCCTTTTGAATTTGAATTTGGTTTCAAAACCAATTGTGTTTCAAATCCAATTTAAAAAATTGGCAGAAGGTCAAACTCATTATTTGGACTTAAGAAAATCCTTTTCCTGCCAAATAAATGCAAAGCCATTTTTAAATAATTTCCCTTGACTTTTTGAATTGATTTCAAAACAGATCCAACTCAATTCTTTTGGGAAAATTCATTTGGCTTTGAATATTATTTGGGTCTTGTTATGGGTATCCTTACGCCCAAATAATATTTCAAGATGGTTTGGTTTCTGCCAATGGCTAGCTAGGTTTGAACTAGTTGTATCGGGATTTTAACCCTTCCTAAGCAAACAATCAAGCAAATCGAAGTTAATCACAAGCAAGTCTAGACATTCATGGGTTTTTCCTAGAAATTTTTTAATCCCCTATGAAATTTTTAACATACCAGATTTGGAAAAAATCTAGGATGTGACCGATCATCGAGGATGAGAGAGGATAGTCGCCTACAATAGGGTACATGTGGAGTCGGAAGATCAAGCAAACAGGATCCAGAGATTCCTCGTAGCATATCACAGGATCGAAAAGCGAGAAGCTCATCACCCTCTCCAAGGTGAACTTGTTGAGCACATGTGGGTAATTCATGACACTTGATTGTTGTGCTTTGATTATGTTTTATTTGGACTTGTACGTCATTTGGACTATATGTTGTGTTTAAATTTGAGGATCTAATGTGCAAAAGTAGTTGAGAAGGGGTTTATATGCAAAAAATTATGGAAGAAATAGCAAAGGAGAAATTAGGAGTGGACTACATCGCGAACGGTTGTATCATGCGAGTCGGCTGGAAATTGGACGATATCATGCTAATTTCATGCATGTGAGAGCATCTTTTGATAGGAATGATAGACTACGCATATCAACAAGGAATTCCTTTTTTAGGAGCCCATTTGAAAAGAACTCCAAAGTTAAGCGTGCTTGGCTTGAAGCAATTCTATGATGGATGACCGACCGAGAAGTTGGTCCCCAATTTCATGATTCTTAATTCTACGCATGTTCAAACCCACAGAAACATTGCCCAACATTTCCCTTATAAGCATGTAGACGGACGGTGTACAAGATTCATCGAATGTCCGCATCATGATACTAATGGACTCTGATAAGTGACATACGTGTGGCACAAACACATGTCAACTTCAACGTGTTTTATGACAAGTTTAGTGACGCGAGGATGGCAACTTTATTTTCGGATGACATTTTTTGTTTTTTATTTGTTTTTCCTTTTGGATGGCAACTTTAGTTGTAAAAAACGTCAGGACCGGAAAGCTTCATACCACACGTGTGGCACTTATCATTTGGAAGACTAATTAAGTCTAACACATCTATTAAAGTAACAAGGGTTAGTGTGCTTTTGGGCGCGGACAGATGCGAATGCGTCCACCTCCATCCCTACCCCCTTGTACATGCATTGTTCAGAGAGACACGAGCACCCATCCCCTCGCCGACTGAAGCTAAAATTGTGCCTCGGTATGAATCCCTCCCTCCTCACCGTGATTGAACGAACGAACGTCATGCCTCGTGGTAGGTTCGACATTCGGCATTTTTACCGAAACCCCTTGCTGCTATTGATATAGTCAAGGAAGTGTTATCCATGTGAAACGCTTGTGTTAGCATTAGGGAACGGGGAAAAAGTCCAAAATAAACATTTAATTTATAGACAAAAGCTAAATTAAAACTGAACTTTCAATTCCTGAAATCAGCACACTAAACTCTTTGATCCCGGTCTATTTTAAACCTTGAGAGCATTCCCAAACAGGGATTGTCGATGTGGCAGGTTGAATCCTGGGATTGTTGACTGTGGAAGCCACTGGGCTGGCCCAACAGGCGCAAAAAAAAAAAGACTGAGATTTTTTTCGTTTTTTTTTTCATAATACATGAATTGAAATAGACAGCTACTACTACTGTTGATTGCGGACGCGACCGGACGGCCCGCGAAGCGAGTTATTTTTTTTCCTTTTTCATAAGGCGCGACGTAAAAAATACACACAAAATAGGCAACCCAAAGGAGTCGAACTTGCGACTTGGTGCTGCCAACTTCCCGCCCAAGCCAGTGGAACAAATGGTTCGGTTCTTATTGATTGAATAAGAGGCCCGATCAATTTAGCAACACGCCGCAAAGTCAAGATTAGAAAAAACGTAAACACATGTGAACAAATGTGTGAGACGTTGAGTGCTTTTTAAAATATGAACAACATTCTGAAAACAGAATGAATTTCGAAAAAGTGAACACTTTTTGAATAAATGCGAATGAATTTTGAAAACTAAATTTTTTTGAAAATCCGAACACTTTCTGAAATTTTAAAAAATGGGAGCAACTTTTGAAACCTGAACAAAGGTGTGAAAAAAATGTTGAATACTTCTAAAAAATGAATAACTTTTTGAAAACAGTACAATTTTTCATTTTATATTAAAAATGGGAGCAACTTTTTAAACAATGTAAAAAATGTTTGTCTAGTTTTGTAAAATGTTCATTTTCATTTAGGAAATGCTAAACATGTATTTGGCAAAACATTACTGTGTATTCAGAAAAAGTTGAAAGCATGTTTTTTTTAAATGTACATAATGTATTTGAAAAAAGTCGAAAGTGCATAAAGTAATACGACAGAAAAAAAGCTGAAGAAAACCGTTGAGAAATAAAGAAAACCCAAAGGAAAAAAGCAATAGAAAAAAACAATAAAACCATCGCAGAGCAGGGGCACGAGCCACTGGTCTAATGGGCCGGCTCGATTTGACTTGCCAAGTCAGCGAATCCCAGTGTAACGGTTTCAAGGTTCAAAATAGACTGGGATCAGAGTTTGGTGTGCTAATTTCAAGAATTGAAAGTTCAGGATTCGATTTAGCTTTTGTATATAAGTTCAAGGTTTGTTTTGGACTTTTTCCCGAAACAGGGGGTGTTTGTGCAGATGGGGCCAGCATCTTGAATGGGACGTTTCATTTTGGAGGCTCGAGGATATTTAAGGCCAACAGATGCTCATAGCGCATTTTTGACAAAGAGGGAAAATGACGAGGTAGTCGAGGTGCCAACCCATAGTGGAGCTAGCGGGAGTAATGGCGATGCACAGGTGCTCACAGGTTGAAAGGAAAAGAACCTCTTCCAGAGTAGAACCGGAATTTACAATCATCCAATATAATCAGTACAATTATTGGTTGCATATATAGTACTGGTCATGATACGTGCATGATTCGACAAGGTTTTGTTGGGTTTTGTACACACAAATTAACACCTGCGATCAGGCCATGTGTGTTTCCCCGTAGAAGTCGATGGATCCTATTTGAAACCTTGGATTGGCACTAGATTCTCTCCCACGTAGAAACCGAAACCTGGCAAAGGCAAGCGAAGCTTAGCTTATTTTTAGTCGCAAGAATAATATACGCAGAATGCAACATGACTATATCATCCGATAATAAACCATAAAACGTACCGAAGTACATTTGCTTTGTATCTCTTGTCAACAGTAAATGATTTCCTACAGAAACGGCTGCCAAAGATTACAGAACTCCGAGCATCAATAGTATTCCAGGTAGACCCTTGGTCTGTGCTCCCTTCAAGGACCCTGCAATGCAACATTGTTACTGACTTGCAGAATATCATCATTTCAAGACAAATTTTAGCATGGTCCCTCTTACCTCCCCTTTTCACATGAGAGGTAAGAGTGCATAATAGATCTGAACCATTGATTTGAGTAAGTAGTGGTCTGATTAACTCTTACCTTCTTACCTCCCATGTGAAAAGAGGGGGTAAGAGGGAGCATGTTAAAATTGCTCGCATTTCAAAGAAGGTTAAAAGCAGGCAAAGCTAGTGACATACTACTCTCTAACAGGCAACTTCTATTAACAATATGAATAACTTGAGTAGCAAGTAACACCGTTCGCATAAAAACTAGTCCCTCTGTAACTTAATGTAAGAAGTTTTTTTAACACTGTCATAGACTCTAAAAACATCTTATAAAAAGATACAGAGGGAGTACTTAGTAATAAAACTAACAATGTTGTCAGCGATACAGCAACAAAAATGGCAGGAAAATGTTGCATCACAGAAAGGAGGAGTATGGAAACAGAATGGATTATTCTCTGATTAACTGATAATAGATATGTGCCCTCCCTGTGGTGGCTGTCTCATCCCCTTAGCAGGCTATCTCCAACTTCTGGAAATAATATTCTTTACCTGGAATCTAATCCTAACAAATCCCCAGGAGATAAAGATGTTCAATTGAGATGCCCTGCCTTGGCCTGGTGTGTCCCCTGTAGTTGTAGGGCTATAGGCCCATGACAGGCGCTCATGAGTTATTTACGCGCATAACATACAGCATAAGTTCTGTTAAGGAGTATTAGTATTGGTCTAGGAGTCCTTATTAGTCTATGTTTAGTTTCCTTGCACCTCAAGTCATGTGTAATATATATATGCCCCTTGGGCCTTCAATAAAGATAAGTTGCTTTCCTAACATGGTATTAGAGCCTAGGTTTAGGTCTCCGGACGCTGCAACTCGTCCTTACGAACCAATTTTTTTTTTCTCCACCAATATCGATCTGTTCTGGGTCGATCTCGTCTTCTGCCATCGTTCCCAAGCTGCGTGGGCACCTACCACGTACCACGGAGCACCTGCCGCCCAGCTGCTTCGGTCGATCCAAGCCGTGATGCCCGTGACGCCGGTGACGTGTGCCTGCCCAGCCGTGATCGCCCGCAAGGCAGGATGCCTCGACCTGGTTGGCTACGGCGCCGCGTACACACGCGTGCGCCAGATCAAGTTACTACCCCGTTCCAATCCAAATCGAGGCCGCCTCATCCAGCTAAGGCCGATGACGGCTGCTCCGCCCGTGTGTACTCCTCCCGGTTGGCTGCTGCTCTGCTCCCGCACATCCATCTGCGTGCTGCTACTGTTCCCGCTGCCCTTTGCTGCTCTGCTCAGCTGCTGCGTTCCTGCTAGCCTGCTAGTTGCTGCGCATGTGTTGAGTAAAAAAAAAAGCTTCACGTTCCTTCTGCTGCCACCGCTGCTAGTCTTTTAGTCATTGCATCTAGTCTACTATGCTTTCTAGTTTTCTTTGTTTTTCACTGCGTCCAACCAAATCCGTTGATATTTTGTGTTTCTCATGCCATGCGAGTCCAACATACCTTTGTCCGTCAGCCTTTTTCTGGTCATTGTCCTCTGTATAGGATTTCTGTGGCCTCTCTTTGCATTGTTGATCTAAGCCCATTCTCTTGCCGCCGAGCTTCTTTCGCCGTCGGTTTTCATGGGCCATGATTCTTTAAGCAATGATTCTTCTCTTGATGTGCCATCTTCTTTCGACAACCCATCTTCTCTTGATACTTCTTTTGTATCTTCTATTGATGCGGTGTCTTTCTCTGATGTGCCATCTCTTCATTATCCCCTTTGGCGACTCGACAGGTTTTGAAGACTCTTCATGCTACGGCGACATCTCAAGACACGGATCTGGATTATCATTTTTTTTTAGTATTACACTTCTTCAAATGCAATGCTATTGCATACGCTTTGCATTTGAGGGGGGGTGTTAAGGAGTATTAGTATTGGTCTAGGAGTCCTTATTAGTCTATGTTTAGTTTCCTTGCACCTCAAGTCATGTGTAATATATATATGCCCCTTGGGCCTTCAATAAAGATAAGTTGCTTTCCTAACAAGTTCGATAGTCATTATACCGAATAGAAGCACATCAGACAGCCAAGGAACAGTTTTTTTAGTAAATGTACCAGTCCATTGGATCCCTCTCGGGAGCATCATTAGCTGACATCAAATCATATGACTCCAACTCGCAAGTTTGGCCACCATGCACCTTGTACATTAGCCAACATCCTGCAAATTAATTTTGCCATACAGCAAATCAATAAAATTCCCCAATCAATCAATCATAAGTAGTTGGAACAATTCAATAGTGTTCTTAAGCACAACATGAAAATTCTGCAGAACGTCAGCTCGACAGTTGACCAGACACTGCTGTCAAAAACTGGTTGGCTGCATATGACATGAAAATGGTGCTGGCTTTCTTTGGCCGTCGCTTTATAATCTAAAGCGGGGGGAAACCCTATTTCGAAAAAAAAAATCACAGGAGTACAAACAAGAAAATATATGCTACTACCTCTGTAACTAAATATAAGACGGTTTTGCAGTTCAATCGAACTGAAATGCAAAAACGTCTTATATGTTAGCTTGAAGAACTATCTTATATTGTGGGACGGGTGAAGTAGTATTTTATAAAGAAAATGAATGATAAGATTGTGAAGAAGTTATATTGGTAGCACCAAATTACCTTTGGCTCCATCAGGTTCTTCCCATTTGGACAAGCGAATGCCGTCAAAGGCTGCTGTTGCCTGAAATGATTTCAATATTTTAGGGCAAACCCTGATAAATGGATACATAAAAAATGATTAATTTGCAACACATACGAGCTGCTCACTGCTTGCAAGGACTGAACCTGAACAGAGTCTATTGCCTCTTGGGAATTGATGACCTTTTGTGTAAAAGATATTGCTCTTATAGTTACTTAGTATCTCATCAACTGCATCTAGTGCTACTGGTAATGCTAAGGATGTATGTATTAGATTTCCATCTGTAGCCACGGATGGATCTCCAACAGTGTGTAACTCTGCTTTTAAAGAAATAGCAGAAAGCAATCTTTCCGCAGAGGGAAGTATCTCAAAAATTTGCTGTGATTTTTGATCTAATGTGACTCTCCTGCTTTTGAAGTTAGCATCTTTAAGATTTTGCATCAAGCTCCTCAATGTGACAAAAACTTCAATGATTCTTTCATTAGGGATGTTATTATCACAAAAATGAGAAAGAATAGCTGAAAGAGCATCATGTATTTTTGAAACATGAGCATCCACACATCTCCGAATAGGACACGACGAGCAACTGAGTGAGTCTGCTTGGCCCAATTCTGACCTTGCTGCTCTCCATTCCACAGAACCACTTTGCCTTCCAGGTAGAGATATGCTGTTGTTAACTTCAAGATAGGTAGCTTTACTAAGTTCCTCGGACTCTTTCCTGTCACGTTTTTCTAAGGCTAAGTGTTCATTACTTGACAATCCACTGCGACACTTTCTAGTTATATTCATCAGAATAGCTGAAACTGTATCCTCGGAGGTAATGGTCCGCCTAGAGAGAACCTGCAAATGTAAAGCCGCATGGCACATTGGGTAACAATGAGAACAATTTCTTCAAAAATGACAAAGATCGTTCCCGACAAACACGCGTGCGCGCGCGCGCCAATACAGGCCCCCTACCTCCAACGCAGCCCCTAACCAAGCAAGAAAATTCTACCTCATGCCACTTTCTGGTGTAGCGTTTTGTTATATCATGTACTCCATCTTTTGAGATACCAATTGCATAATCTAATTTCTTGTTCCACCTAGAAAACCGATGCAACACAACATCAATATGAAGTGAAAATTAGACAAACTATTAGATGAATTATATGTCAAAATAATATGCAGAAATCAGTTGGGTAGGATTGTATTTTACCCTTTCTCATACAGCAAGGGATTATCATAGACTCCTTCGCATGGATCTAAGTGAATCCATCTGAACATTCCAGAACTGTGGCGTTAATAAAAATGGAAATAAAGTACCGCATTTGAAGCAGTGGTGGATAGGTCATACTAACCTCCCATAGAGGTTTGAAAAACATTCTGTCCAAACATGATCAGTGAAATCCAGAATCTGTGAAGTAAAGAATAGGCATGTTCAGTTGTTGACCACAGTAGAACTAAAAATTTAGGGATTCATTTGCTAAAAACAGACTTGTAGCAGAACTTAAATTGCCTTTGTAAAGAAGCATATTTATTGAACTAACTAAGAGTAAAGACCAGTCAAGGCAGCAATATGGCGATTGGACGAGCACTCCAGTAAGTGGTTTTTGGAGAAAACAAAGCAACTGAATGATGCAAAAGAATACTCACAAGAAGCAGAGGCTGGAATCTTTTCAAGAGATATAATCAGTTACGAATCTAGTCTAGCATTCAGTACTTTTTTTGACCAGGTAGTGTTGAGAACTTCAGTGTCTCATATAATCATAATATTAGCACATGTTATTTCAATGATTAATTGAGTGGGAAATCCAAACCAATTGTTTCATACTAACAATTCAGTAACTGAATAATGTGGACATTTGATAATTCTGTATTCAACTAAACCACCGAATATGAATGAATATGCCAGATATGGAAGGCCGTCAAACCATTTGACAAATATGGAATCACTTACAGTGAAGGAAACCATAATCATTACTGAAGCTAATACGATTATGAGCATTATGAAACTAACCAAACGAGCTTCATATCCAAAAACTCGACAGTAGAATGTGAAGCAATTCGCCCATTCTCCACAGCGTCCTTTCCTAGTTTGTATAAGCTTACAAAAAAGCAAGAAATGTTAATTTCCAGCTTGGTTTAAAAAATACACACCCACTACCAGGATCACAGGAGGCTAGGACAGCTTACTCATACCTTATACGGATCATTGTACCTTGGGAAACGGGTGATGCTCGAACAATGGTTGCACCTAAAAATAGTAAGTGTGTGTATATATATATATTAATTATATATAGGCAAATGAAGTTCTAAAAGTATTGACAGTACAGCACCAGGTGCGAGGAGATGAAGTATTAAAAGGATAGAAGTACAGTTGTTCTGGTATGTAGGATCTTATAATACTACAGCACTGTGGGGCCATTCCAGAGCTCTAACTAGCATCCTATCATGCTCATAAAATATAAAAATACTGATCATGTCAACCTGCAAATGATCCTGCCTAGGATCCTGATCCAGATCCTGACAAACATGGTTATTCAGATAGAGATGACACACAGAAGTGCAAAAAGAATTTGTCTTATGCTGCAGGAACAGTTGCAGGGTACATAATTTCCTGGAATTATACTTGACAGATAATGAACATGAAGGTGATGAGAGCACACCAAAATAAGATAGCATATGTAACCAAGGGGTAACTTGGGTAAGCCTTTCGGTGAGATCTAGCAGAGCACAAGATGCATCTACTCGTCATACGAAATTTCAGATCCAAATTTGGTCCACACATTAGATCCTGCTGCAGACAGGAGCAAGTTTAAATGAACAGCTTCCAATTACATTCAAAGCAGAATTTTTCCTTTTCATTTCTCGACGTGTGGGTAAAAAGTTTATCAGAAAATGTGTAGCAAGGTAAATGCATAGCACGTGAATGCTATTAGAGAACTTCAGAATTTTTCATAACTTTTGTTCCTCCAAAATAAGTGGTATCACATCTCACCCAAAAAGATGAACCTAGCCAAATTGCTAGTACATAAATAACCAGGCTTCAAGATGTGGAACTGTCATTTACTTGGATATCAATTTTGCAAGTTGTTGAAGGAAACATGACCGTTCTAAAAATAAATTTGAATTAAGATAGCAGAAGTAGGTCCAACTAAATAAAATTCTACTGAATGCTACCTATAGATCTCGACACGGGAGGCACCGAATTCAATTTCTGAGGGAAGTGGGTTTCCCATTCCAACCATAGATGTTTCACGGTCACAGATGTCACAAGCTGGTGCATTAACCCATCTGCAAGGACAAGGATCACTGTTAGCCAATATGCAAGATAAGCATCATTGTTAACCCATTTGCAAAGATAAGCATCAATGTTAAAAGATGAAGCGTATATGAGTTCTATCTTAAGCTGTTCAACCACACATGTAAGGCTGTATAGTGTGTACTGAGTGACGTGGAAATATAGAAATCCAAACAAAAATACCACTGATAATACCATAATAAGGCTCGATGAAGTTCAAAAAGATAGTGTTTAATCTCTATGTTCCACGGGCTCAAGTGAAGCCATGCAAGTACCACTGGACATTTGTTATGGACATACTAATCACTGAGGCATTTTGCTTTGCTTGACTTCTTTGACAACACTGTTCAATGTTCCAAATAGCATTACTTTTCAGAAACTAAATTCAATGTTCTTCTATATAATTCAAAATGGCAAAAGTAATGCCATAGAATATATATGATAGCTGTCACGTGGGTTGGCCACCCACATGCTATCTTGGGCTCCAGTTAAGGGATATATGGATATATTCCTGTTCTTTTAAGTTAGGAATCGTACCATTTAATAAACTAATTAGAGAGAAGATATTAGTTTGCTACCTAGGTTTGACTTGTTGGGCCTCTATATATAAGGATGACCTCTCGAAATGAATTAATCAAGCGGGAAGAGTTACGATCTATCTCACATCTACTTCATACTCGTAATCCCTAATCTAAACCCTCTTATCAGTTAGCTAACACCCGGCGATCCTCCCAGCGGTAATTACTCTCATGAAACCATATCAGACACAAGACACTAATCATCTGCAAAAAGAAATAACCGAGAAAAGAGTCATGAGAATGTTTCAATAACCTGAATGATTGCTTAAACCAGAGAAGCAATTGCAACAGAAAGGCATGATCCTCTTCATTTTTCGAAGAACTGAAGATCCCTTCCTACTAAAGAATCTTGTATGAGAATTTCTGACAAGACATCCCTTCAAACATAGAGCTTGATATAGCAATCCACACCATTACGACAACAAAAATATCCAGACGCAGTCATGGTATTAAAATTTACAATAGTAAAATACGACAACTTTCTATGGAGCCAAACTTGTACCAGAAAATATAATTATCATCAAGTCCAAGGAAACATAGTTCTATAGAAATATAGAGAACATCAAGACAAAAAAAAAGTAACTAACAGAAAGCCAAGGCAGAAACAGAAACCTTGGCCAGTGAAATCAGCGCCTTCTCCTTAAGTTCATCTACAGGAACCGTCTTCAGAGCTGCTTCCTGACGCACCGGATCCTCGTACTACATCCAAAATGAGTGTCAGCAAACAAGAACTAGAAACAACCACAATATTAAGGAATGCTTTGCAAATGAAAAGTATTCCAATTACATACCTTCAGAACCTGGCGCATGTATGGCTCAACTCTTTCTCTGAAAACCTCTCCTCCGTCACTTTGTATGCTGTACTGTTGCAGTAGAAGTGCCTCTTCTTCCGCCTAAGAAAAAATCAGTAAGCATAGTTATATTTTCCTATAGGTGCCCTTTGGTTCAAAGGAATGAAAGAACTTCCCAAATTTCTACGGACTGCTTTCCTACACCCCAAATCTATAGAATCGTCACAAAGAGCTACGAAGCACCGATACGTGCAAAACCTGTGTATCCCCATCCTGTACGTCACCGATGCGGCGATAAGCATGATACCGCAGCGATACGCATATCCCTGGGGTATCGTGATTTTCGATTTAAAACAAAAGAAAAAAAATGCAGATACGCCGCCGACACGCCAGCGACACGGGAAGCCCAGTAAAAGCCCACTCCACCACTTGCAAAGTCGTAACCCTAAACAGCCAGCACTCTCTCTAGCAGTTTGTTGTGCAGCAGATTGGATCGAGGATTCAGGTGCGACCGCACGAGTGCGCCGCTGTGTTGCTACCACCGCCGCCACTGCCTGGATTCCGTTGCGGTCATCTGGACTCGCCTCGCCGCTCCGTGGACTCATCTCGCCGCCGCTTGGAGTGTCCGCCGCCGCCTGTTGGCCGTCACCAGCAAGGTGTCCCCCCCGGCCCCTTCCCAATCTCTGCTCTCTCCCGGTGGTGTCTGGTCCTCCCGCTCTTGCTGGCTTGCTGCGTGCTGATTCTGTGTGTGCTTCCTGCCGAGTGCGTGTGTGCTGGCTGTGTGTGTGCTTGCTGCGGCGTTCGTGCATGCGTTCGTGCTTGGTGTGTCTGCCTGCGTACTTGTTCTGTACTTGTGTGCGTGCTTGCTAGCTGCAGCTGGGCACTGGGTGCTGGCTTCTGCTGTATCAACTGCTCCCTCCGTCCCAAAATAAGTGTCTTGAGCTTAGTACAAATTTGTACTAGAGCTAGTACAAAGTTGAGACGCTTATTTTGGGACGGAGGGAGTATGATTTTCTGCTGACCTGATGATGTTGCAGCTATTGCTAGGGAGTAAAATACTGGCAATGACATCTGCAGGCCAATCTTCAGTTGAGAGGCTGGGAAGCATCAAGCATGTATCATTGGGTAAGCAAGCTACGAGCCAACGTCTTTACTGTTTTCAGCTTTTCATGTTCAAGTGTTATGTATATTTCAAATTCTAATACAAGCATATGATGTATTTTGCAAGTACCATGAGGATTCAGTAAATCGATGGTCATTCAGTCATCGAGACGAGGACTTGATGAAAAGAGGCATCTATGATACCTAAATAGTTCATCCCCACTATCCTATTTCTCTTGACATGCAGCCTATCCACCTCAGCATTTTTCAACCAATGGTGTGATTTAACTCTGATAATTTTTTCTGAGATATTTAACTCTGGTAATTAATCAAACAAGGCCTCCTCTGTCTTCCACTGAAGCCCATCAGTGTAAAACCTGGTAAAGAGAAGCCCATCAGTCATCTCTCTGTATCCTGGCAGACCAGGCGACGCTTTCAACCCCCACCCACGCTGCAACGCACCACCAGAGGGTGCCCTGAATTCTCAAAAAAAAAAAAACAGACAGTGCCCTGCAACCCTGCCCTCTGGCGCTCACCCAGGAAACCACCCCTCATGCAACCCACCTCCGCCACCGCAACAAGATCCGGTGCAGGGCCGCCGCCGCCTCTGACCCATAAGAATTGAGATTCTTTGTCGCTGGTTGCCGTCCGGCGCGGCGGCGCGCAACACCTCGCGAGGTCCTGTGTACTGCAGGGTAACCGCGCCGCTACCCTCCAGTACCGATGCGTCCAACCTCGGCCACCTCAACGACCTCCTCAAGAGCGTCCTCCACCACCGCCTGGTTAACCAGAAGCGACGACGCCGCCGGCTCTCGGATGACTTCCCGTGCTACAGCTAAAGTGCCTCTTTAAATTGTGGAGCGACATCGCTCTAATCGTCTCCAACATCAGGTTGGTCGTTGGTGTCTGCACCTTTATCCAAAATCGTGGCATGATGTACAGGTTTCTTTTGTCGAGAGTGATGGAGTACGAGGGAATTTTCTTCAAAGTCAATCTGATTCGTTGTACTCACCGTAATAGAAGAAACTACCTTCAGGCTGTCTCTATTTTACTCTTAAGGCAGCAACATTTAGTTCATCTAAATCTGTATTAGTCAAGATTGACTTCAGTTACGGTCCTGCTTGGTTATGCTACATCTGTAGTCCCTTTTCCCATGTCTTTGTTAATCAAGCCTTTTGTTGTTTGCAGTGGTACACGTCCATGTCATCTCCACAAGTCGTGGCCTTGGTAAGCACTATTAAGCTGGCAGATTAAATTATGAATGGAAATAGCTTATGAATCATGCCTTTCTATGGATACCCATTAATGAAATTTGTTTACTAGCCACAGGATTTAAATTTCAGATGTCTCTGAAAGCATGATAGTGAAGCAATGCAGGCCAATTTTGTATTATTTATTATTATTATTATTATTATTATTATTATTATTATTATTATTATTATTATTTTCAATCTCAATTTGCGCTCTGGTTGTTAAAGTTTCTTTCTATTCATTAACAGTTTCCCGCTACTCACATCGACTTTAGATGTATTTGGTTAGTCCATCTGTTTCATCACATTTCATAGATTGCCAACAGAAATGTGACAGTTTGTCTTTTCACTTTTCAGGACCACTACCATTCCTTATTTATGTCTACATGAAGTGTTTGCCACAATGGATACCTTAAGACGGGATGCGTACTTTTACGAGGCTACATGCAAGTTACACAACTACTTGCAACAAAACTGTGCATGCACTTATTTGATTGCTCACATCTATAAATGGAGATGACTTAGTTGGTTAAGATATCAACATGTTTTCTTTTTCTCTAATACTATTATGTATCATTTCATCTGAATGCATTTGAAACATATGCTTGATCATATTTTTTTGACTAGGCAAGATATTAATCATATATTTGTTCATCCATCTTCTCCGGGACAATCGAATGTTCATGTCCCATGTTTTATTGCTTCTTCGACTTGCAATGTAGGCTACATAGAAGGCATTGGCAAAGCCACTAATTGGTTATCGACGGTAATTATGTTTACCTTTTTTAGATCAAGCATAAGAGATCTTCTGATGTGAATGGTTTCCTTTCTTTATATTTCTAGAGGATTGTAAGCCCATTTTTACCAATGTAGCTAACTAAAGATATGATTTATACCACTGTGTCTGCTTCATTAAGGTATTCATGAAAAAAAAAAGAGCCACGAGACTTTGCCACAATTATTTCTATAACTGCATTTTTTCGGAAGCAACTTTTTTTCGAGTGCAAAGTGAATTTCTATTTTGCAAATGTGCAATGTAAGACACCTATAAATATGAAGCAGAGAACTTTTATATGTTCTAATTTATTCTCGACAATGTATTACTACAAATCCCGCAGCAACGCGCGGGGTATTATCTAGTGTATGCAACTTATGGGGCAGTATTTTGATCTCATCTCATGCATTTAATTATTCTTTGTCTTTATAACATGCCATTTTATTAATTATTTATCTATACTTGCCGCATCGGCATATTGCTATTTCTGAAAATTGCCGTATCCAGTATCCCCGTACCCATATCGCCATTTCCGTGTCGTCGTATCGGTGCTTCGTAGGCGAAGAGGGTAGCCCTCTTGGAAATTTTCCTTTCTGTCTAACTATGGCATCACTCAGTCTGTGTAGAAGATTAATGTGTTTATCCTGTGGAGCAATCAAACAACTTCTATTACCAATTCCAGTGTTTCCAATTCCTGTATGATTTAGCATGTCATGACTCATGACATCCTATTCCTATGTTCAAAAGGGGATCGATATTTGGATTTCCTTCTCTCTCTTTTCCCCTAGGTGAAGTACTTAAGTATTTAAACAAGGGATGCAATTGTTTGCTGCCCTCAAACTACATTTATGCAAGTTTGAACAGATGCAGGTATGAAAACGGAGCATAGCTCTTGCCCTTTTCACTGCCCAATCAAACAGAAATGATCTTGAACAAATGTAAACAGTACAAGACCTGCCGATACCATCCAAACTGCAATGCAGTAAAATGCAGTGCCCATGTTTCACCCTAGTCCAACCCAAACTCCAAACTCCAAAGCCATCGCGTGAACTAGATTACCAGATCAATTTGCACACTAACCAGGACCAACCCCTGGACCAATTCCATACCGCACTAGACCATCCGATACAGCCAGGGATGTCATAACGAAACCGCACCTGAATCATCCTCGCGAGCTCCTCGTCGGACTTCTCCTGCGCCCTCGCAGCTACAGCCGCCGCTGCGTCCATGTCATCCCCCTCGCCGATGGGGACGAGGCGGAGGACCTCAGAAATGGACTCGAGGTCGGTGCCGTCGTCGACCACGGAGCCATCCGCATCCACCTCGATCTGCACGGGCACTACACCGGATCAGAGTACAGCGGAGCCAAAACACCCGGATGATCGCGGGGTGTGAGTGGTCTGGGAAACTGCACCTCAATCAACCTCGCCAGTTCCTCATCGGACTTCTCCTGCGCCGTCGCCGCCGCCGAAGCCGAGTCCGCGTTCTCCCCCTCGTCAATGGACATGAGGCACAGGCCCTCGGGAATTGACTCGAGGTCGGTGCCGTCGTTGACCACGGAGCCATCCGCTTCCACTACGATCTGCACGGGCACCACACCGGATCAGCGAACAGCGGAGCGAAAGCACCCGGATGATAGCGGAGTGTGTGTCGTCGGGATGGGGATCGAACCTTCTGGAGGTCGGGCGGGACGGAGGTGAGCGAGAAGATCTGAAACCGGAGGACGTCGAGTCCGTCCTCCGTGTCGTACTCGACCGTGTGCTCCTCGTCGGCGGGGACCTCCCGGACTACGAACCTGCGAGCCACCATGGCGTTATCTCTCCGTGGACCAGGTCGCGGCGTAGTCCACTATCAAGGCCTCAAAGGGTTTGCGTGACAGGTGGGAGGGAAGGCAATGGCCGAAGCAGCGCACAAGGGCCTGTTTGCTTCTTTTTTTTCGATTCTATAATAACTCCCGAACGTGCCATATTGTTGCTCCTCGTCCCGAACACGTCCTGAGCCGTTGATTACAAGTACACATCTTAAAGCACTTAAAATTGCCAGGTCACGTTCTTCTGGTCGTTGGCTAGAAAGGACGAGACTTGGCTGCTCCCTGTGCGTGTGCCCATCCGTGCTCCCGCGTACGTGGCTTAATTTAATTGAAGCAAATAAGGCCCGGCCCCATCCCCTTAAAATCAGGGGGGAGATGATTAGATTAGAAAGGAAAAAGAAAAAAAAGACAGCCGTAGGATGAAATGGGAGTACGGATGGGAACATGGGGAGGGAGCAGTCAAGCTGGATCCGGCTAGAAAGGACGCGTGTCCCACGTCTCCTTCATCTCGCCTTATCAGTCGCCCCCTCCTCCCAACATACCATTGGAGAAGGTCGGCGTGGGTTAGGTTGGGTGGGCGACTGTAATGGAAAACGTGAGCGCTCTCCTTCCTCTTTCCCCGGCGCCCCCTTCCCAGCCCCTCGCCGGAGCAGCCGCCGTCCCTTCCTCCCCTGGTGCCATCGTTGACTGGCGCTGCCACTGTCGGCAGGCGCCCGCTAGGGGATGGCCAGACACTCAGTAGATGAGACGCAGAATCCTCCATGTTGGCCCTCACCGTCGCATAGTCTTCCCTTCTCCCGGCCCCGCTTGCTGTGCCGCTAGAATCGTGGCAGTGGCCAGCCGTACTGCGTGGGGTTCTGCCACTGGCATCGCAGGCCGCCGCCGCATGACATGTGTGAGCTTTCCGCTCGAGCCGGGCTTCAAGGCGCTGCTTGGCGGGGAGGTGGAAACGCTCGGCGCGCGTGCTCGTGGGGGCGTGGTGGTTGTCTGAGTGGTCGAGCGGTGCGCTTTTGGGGCAATACTCGGACGGCCTTTCATCGGCCGTCCGGTCGGCGCCATCGCGATCATGATTTTTCCAGCGTCGCGTATCCTCGAATTGTCATTTATAGCAACATTCGGATCGGTTTCCCGTTTGCACGCGTTAGCTCAGAGGCTTGGCTGGCTGTGGGGCCTCTGCTGCGGTGGGTGGCGGAAAGCGCCCGTCTCAAGGGACCTGGGTGAGCATGGCTGGTCGGTTGTTGGGACGTTAGTCTGTAGGTGGCGCACGACGTCGGTCTTGGTGTTTGTTGGGCCCGGACTATGGGCTAAGGACCGTCGGTTGCGGTAACGATCTCAGCTCGGATTGGGGCTCTGGCTCCCAATCGCCTGATCCAAGTTGGCCGACCTAGACCTTCTCTGTTGCGTCGGTGCTGCGCAACCTGTGCGCTGGTGCCTCCACTTCTCTAGTCGCGCGGCATGCCAGAATGAGAGACGGGGGGGTGCCGGGCAAGCGATGTTTTTCGAAGATCTGGAGTCCCTCCACCATGACCGCGTTACGCGGAGGAGGAATATTAAGCGAGCTCCGGGGCGAGGCGAGAGAGGCTGGTCTGCCAGGTTGGCCGGGTGGCGCTCCGATCCACCTGGTTGTTGGTGGGTGGCGGTAATTCTGGCGTCGAGACTCCTGGACACACGGTGCGGACGTGCTTTTCTCCCGCTTGTGCGTGATTTCCATCAGCCTAAGTCGTGCCGTCCAGTAGAAGTAGTGAATGCGGCCAAGCTGACGGCTCTGGGTCGTGGAAGTACAGCGGTGGTAGGTCTGTCTCGTAGGAGTCAAAGGTCAATAAGAAGAAGAAAGACGTCGTGGCAAGGAGGGGCAAACCAGGCCACATGCGGAGTCAAGCAGGGCTCCTATGCGGCGGCCGTTTTCCGGTTCCTGCGTGATTAAATTGCGGTGTGGCGGCAACTCGCAAGTCAACGTCACCTTAGTGAGGCTATATACAGGAAGGGCCATCGTTGGATGTGCGGATGCCGGGTGACCTATAGAGCTCATGATGTACGGAAGACATGAGGGGCTGGGGTGCTTTTAACCGGGTCGAGTCCCCACCTTGTGGGTTGTCAGTTGTGGTGTGGGGATGTCGGAGTGATGAGGGTAAACCTTAGCATGGGAATGGTAGTAGCCTACCTCCGGCAACGCTTCATCGTGATTTCTGAAGTACAAGCTATGGATGCACCGCGTGGCAGATATCGCCTCAACAGCTGTCGTAGCATATCGATGACCTGACAAGGGTAAGAATCCTGGAACCTGGATTTATGGATCTGTTGTCGGGTTCAGAATCAGCGAGTATGGTGTCTCGATAGTATAGGTCTGGAGTGGTGTGGTGACGAGATTATCCTCCGAAAGAGGGGAGTCAGGTTGTGTGGGAAAGCTATGTGACATGGGTGTTTAGCTAGGTTTTGACTAGATGTTGGAACTGTGGGGTCCTGTACTGATGATCAGGATCATGGAACGGGTCCGACGAGAATGGACGACTACACGTTCAAGTCTGATGTGAGTGGGTAGAGGATGCGTCTGTTTACGTACTTTGCCTTCGTCTGCTGCGGGGGGTGGTGAGGCATTTCCGGTCGTCGTGCGCGGGACATTCGCCAGGCCTGTGGATGGGCTGACGGGAGTGAGCTAGTGGGTGGTATTCGGTGCTGCTTGGCTCGGTCTATAGGCTGGATTGGGGGGTGGTTGTTCGGAGGGACGGGTCGTCTTAGTGAGGTGGTCGGTGCGTCGGAAGTGTCGGTTCGGCTCTATCTAGACGGTGGACGATGACTGCTGTCCGTCGCGTGAGCTGCCTGGTGGCTGTTGTTTGCGTACCTCATGTAAGGGCCTGTGCAGAGTAGGGCTAAATTCCTGACCTGCTGCCGCTGGTCTGCGTTCTCCGTGTTTGATAGAGAGAATGAGGCAAGGGCTGGTGGGCATCATGGTTCTAGCTACTCTAAGGAGGGGGTGTCTTCCGTTGTCGCGTAAAGCTGCTGAGCGGCGGTCGTGGTAGGGTCTGCTTTAAGGGGCGGAGGAGGACAGCTACAACGGAATGAGCCAGGTAAGAATTCTGCTAGTTTTTATGTCGTTGTTAGGCTGCTCGGGGCACTAGAAAGGTGGGGGAGCGTATATTTTTAGGGGAGACATAGTTCAAGCGACATCAGTCGTGATGGTCTGATAACCCACAAGTATAGGGGATCACAACAGTTTTCGAGGGTAGAGTATTCAACCCAAATTTATAGATTGACACAAGGGGAGCCAAAGAATATTTGAAGGTATTAGCATCTAAGTTGTCAATTCAACCACATCCTGGAGATTAATTATGTGTGCAGCAAAGTGATCAGTAGCAAAGTAGTATGATAGTTTTGATAATAGTGACGGTAGCAATGGTAACAGTAACAGTGATAGCAGTAGTTTTGTAACAAGTGCAACAGTAACGATAGCAGTAGTAACTTAGCAAGAACAATATAAGATAAATTTGTAGGCATTGGATCGGTGACTTGTTGGATGATATTCATCATGAGACAGTTATAACCTAGGGCGATACGGCACTAGCTCCAGTTCATCAATATAATGTAGGCATGTATTCCGTAAATAGTCATACGTGCTTATGGAAGAACTTGCATGACATATTTTGTCCTACCCTCCCGTGGCAGCGGGGTCCATATTGGAAACTAAGGGATATTAAGGCCTCCTTTTAATAGAGAACCAGGAACAAAGATTAACACATAGTGAATACATGAACTCCTCAAATAGGGGAGTGGTCCCGTATTGTCGGGTTGGTATAAACAGTGTAGGTGAACTATTGCAATGGCATTGATATGGATATAATGGTGATAAAATATGGTCGATGGAATCTGGCGGAAGTGACAGATTAAGCATGCAGGCTAACTAATTTAGAAGGAATTAGGGATAGTAACAAAATCGATTGATTATGATGAATCTCTATTGGACGAGCCTATGGTTATACTCTGGTGGGGCTATGGATTGCGAGTGGAGAAGGGTTGGAGAAAAGAGACTTCGGCAAAGATCTGATCTGGCTCGTCGTGAGGGAGGTGAGGGGTATTCGTGTCAATAATTTTTCTATTTTTTTTTGGAAATGGATTTTATAGGTGGTTTGGGTGGAGGACTGGTTGGGCAATGGGGCGAAAGGGGGGGGCTGGGATTGTGCAGGTGGTATTGGTCCAGAATCTTCTATTATGTTAATTTCGCAAGTTTCGTTATTCCGAGTTTATTTTTGCAAAAAATGGGTTCGTAAAAACGTGTTGGGTTGTTTCGTTCATCATAGCAATTGAGTAACAGAGGAAGCATAGGAAAGTAGAGTTGGCGAGTTCAATCCGATTAACTTGGTTGTTAGATTCGTTGATAAACTGAGTGAAAGAAACCTTTTACGGCTCTTTGCTACTTGGTGATAATGACTTAACCAGGTTGTTACAAATTATAACTAATGGATGCGACAATAATAATTTATTTATTTATCAATGATAACTTGCTAGGAGCATAATAAATATCTAAAAGCAATGTTGTCAAAACACCATGTATATAGGACTGTGGTTATCTGTAGGCTTCTGAGACTGAAACCTAAATGGAGCAAGTCCAGTAAGAGCCCGACCGTGTAATTGATGGTAGAAGATCAGTTGATGCAACTTGATCACATGAGCATATCATGACGTGATCCTAGGTTCTGGCGTTGTTTTAGAAGGTGTGAACAAATAAAAGTTGATAGTGAGAGGGAGCGTATGTGGTAGAGGTGAGAGCTAAGTTTTTAAACGGGAATGATATTTTGGCATGTTCTTTTACTTCAGCTATAATTATAATATATTCTGCAAGAGTAAGTGGGGTCGAGGTAAGAAAGGTTTAGTTCACAACATATCCATGGGTTATGACAATGTGTGTAACATGTCGGGGAGTTTTGTTTATTATTTTGATTTTTTGTTGATAGGATCTTTAGCACTTTTCGTCGATGGGGTGAATAGACACCATCGCTGGAAAGTCCAGATGAAGATACGACACTCCTGTCGTTCATGAACCATCAGGCAACAAAGGATATGTTTTTAGAAAGGTTAGAGGTGGCGTGAAATTTTACCTTAGGCGGCAGGGGTAATCGATAATAGGTAGGTATGTTGGCTTGAATATTGGGTTAAGGGTTTTGATGTACAAGAGAATATACATAGTAGCGAAGGTACTAGATTGAGAAAGCCGGCAGTAGAGAGAACAGGTATGGAATAGCTATGCTAAGTAAATTGAAAGCTGAGTAGGATTTGAACATGAACATAAAATATCATGAGGATATGTGGTTTTGATTAACTAATGAAGAAAATGTGCAAATAAGCCATCGAATAGAGAGGATAATGAGCAATTTCAATATTTTGAACGCATGTTGATTTCCAATAATTTTAATCCTAGCTATTAGTGGAATGGAATTATTTAATTGTCGGTGCAACATGTTTATCCATATGGGCTGAATCCATGTAAAGTTACATGTTATACACGACAAGTGAGTGCATCTTCATCTTGAGGACTAAAAGAGAATCAGTTGATAGAATATCGTCATTAATTTGTTACTTGAACTGAGATTGGAAATAATATAGTGGATGCGTGGATAAGCTAAGAAACCCATTTGATTACGGGAGAGAAAGTAATGGGTTTATTAGATAAAGTTTTCATATGAGAGCCTAATTATCGTGGTTTTGGTCATGAATAAGAATAATTAAGAATGAAGAAATATTGGAGTTGTTTGGTTTTCTGCTATAGGAAAGGAAAAGAGAAAAACTATTTAGGGAGTCGAAGAAGGGGAATTTTTGGGTATTTATTTTTAATATAATAACTGTATAAAGTAAATCTACACTATTTTTTGGTTTTTAAGGTTTAAAGCAAGAGGAACGAGAATAATTAAACATGGAAGATAATGCGTGTGAGAAAGATGAATGGACATGATGTATGGTGTGAGAAAAAACGTATTCAGCTTGGCTTTTGGTAAATTGGTAATAAGATGCTGGATAGTGTTGGGATTAAGGAGCGGACCCTTACATGAGGTCTTTCTTAGGTGATATCGGTAGGCGATGATAGTGAGGATTATATGTGGATAGGATAATAAGAGAGAGCAGATGGAATAATAGAGTGGTGAGTGAATAAAGTTTTGGAAAGGATGTTAGGAGTTGTATAGTAATGGTAGTGTCATGGCTGAGCGGTTGTGTATATTTGACATAGCTTTTTAATTGATTTATTGATTATGGGTGTTTATTATAGTACAATACTATCTATTCCTTATTAAAAAAAGGTTTAAATGAAGAAAGGGTGTGGCAGGTGGAATTCTGGCTGGAAAAGGGAAATAATAGGACTTTTGAATCGATCTTAATTTACGGAGGTTTGAATTTAAAATTTTGAGGCGAGGGAGTAAAAGGGGGGCACATCAAGGGTGGGGGCGCTGCTCGTGTGACTGGAGCTCTGATGATAATTGGCATTATGAGTTTCGTGAAAAAAACAGGAAAATCATAAGCCAGCCTCAGGGAGAAATGCGCAAGAGAGGACTTGGCGGACAATGTAGGAGCTACGGAGGAGTGTTCTATGGGAATCTGGAGGGGCTATACATCGTATCAATCGACTTAATCGGGAGGGGGGCAATCTCCATCAACATCTTCATCAGCACCATCTCATCTCAAACCCTAGTTCATCTCTTGTATCTAATCTTTGTCTCAAAACCTCAGATTGGTACCTGTGGGTTGCTAGTAGTGTTGATTACTCCTTGTAGTTGATGCTAGTTAGTTTATTTGGTGGAAGATCATATGTGAAGATCATTTATGCATATTAATACCCCTCTGATTATGAACATGAATATGATTTGTGAGTAGTTATGTTTGTTCTTGAGGACATGGGAGAAGTCTTGCTATAAGTAGTCATGTGAATTTGGTATTCGTTCGATATTTTGATGAGATGTATGTTGTCTTTCCTCTAGTGGTGTCATGTGAACGTCGACTACATGACACTTCACCATTGTTTGGGCCTAGAGGAAGGCATTGGGAAGTAATAAGTAGATGATGGGTTGCTAGAGTGACAGAAGCTTAAACCCTAGTTTATGAGTTGCTTCGTAAGGGGTTGATTTGGACCCATATGTTTCATGCTATGGTTAGGTTTACCTTAATACTTCTTTTGTTGTTGCGGATGCTTGCAATAGGGGTTAATCATAAGTGGGATGCTTATCCAAGGAAGGGCAGTACCCAAGCACCGGTCCACCCACATATCAAATTATCAAAGTACCGAACGCGAATCATATGAACGTGATGAAAACTATCTTGACGATAATTCCCATGTGTGCTCGGGAGCGCTTTCCTTTATATAAGAGTTTGTCCAGGCTTGTCCTTTGCTAAAAAAAGGATTGGGACATATTGCTGCACCTTATTTACTTTCATTACTTGTTACGCGTTACAAATTACCTTATCACAAAACTATCTGTTACCAATAATTTCGGTGCTTGCAGAGAATACCTTACTGAAAACTGCTTATCATTTCCTTCTGCTCCTTGTTGGGTTCGACACTCTTACTTATCGAAAGGACTACGATAGATCCCCTATACTTGTGGGTCATGAAGACTCTTTTATGGCGTCGTTACCGAGGAGTGAAGTGCCTTTGGTAGGTGGAATTTGGTAAGGAAAAATTTATATAGTGTGCCGAAATTTGCTGTCACTTGTTACTATGGAACATAATCCTTTGGGGGGCGTGTTCGGGGTATCTTCGCCCCGACCAGTAGAGCAAAGAGTTGCTCCTCAACCTACTGAACCTAATGAAAATGTTTACTTTGAAATTCCTTCGGGTATGATAGAGAAACTGCTAGCTAATCCTTTTATAGGAGATGGAACACTGCATCCCGATTTGCACCTAATCTATGTGGATGAAGTTTGTGGATTATTTAAGCTTGCAGGTATGCCCGAGGATGTTATCAAGAAGAAGGTCTTCCCTTTATCTTTGAAGGGAAAGGCATTGACATGGTTTAGGCTATGTGATGATATGGGATCATGGAACTACAACCGATTGAAATCGGAATTTTATCAGAAGTTTTATCCTATGCATCTTGTTCATCGTGATCGTAATTATATATATAATTTTTGGCCTCGCAAAGGAGAAAGCGTCGCTCAAGCTTGGGGGAGGCTTAGGTCAATGTTATATTCATGCCCCAATCATGAGCTCTCAAGAGAAATTATTATTCAAAATTTTTATGCTCAACTTTCTCTCGATAATCGCTCCATGCTCGATACTTCTTGTACTGGCTCTTTTATGATGAAGACTATTGAATTCAAATGAGATTTATTGGAAAGAATTAAATGCAACTCTGAAGATTGGGATCTCGACGAAGGTAATGAGTCAGGTATAATACCTAAGTTTGATTGTGTTATATCTTCTATGGATACCGATGCTTTCCATGAATTTAGCACTAAATATGGACTTGACTCTGAGATAGTAGCTTCTTTCTGTGAATCCTTTGCTACTCATGTTGATCTCCCTAAGGAGAAGTGGTTTAAATATAATCCTCCCATTGAAGTAAAAGTAGTTGCACCTATTAAAGTTGAAGAAAAGACTATCACTTATAATGATTCTGTTGTTCCTACTGCTTATATTGAGAAACCACCTTTCCCAGTTAGAATAAAGGATCATGCTAAAGCTTCAACTGTGGTTCGTAAGAGTAATACTAGAACACCTACTCCCTCTGAGCGAATTAAAGTTGAACCTAGTGTTGCTATGGTTAAAGATCTCTTGGCCGATAATATTGATGGGCATGTTATTTACTTTTGTGATGAAGCTGCTAGAATTGCTAGACCCGATACTAAAAATAAACATAGACCTATTGTAGGCATGTCTGTTATTTCTGTTAAAATAGGAGATCATTGCTATTATGGCTTATGTGATATGGGTGCTAGTGCAAGTGCAATACCTCATTCCTTATATAAACAAATTATGCATGATATTGCACCTGCTGAGATGGAGGAAATTGATGTTACAATTAAGCTTGCCAATAGAGACACTATTTCACCAGTTGGGATTGTTAGAGATGTTGAAGTCTTGTGTGGGTAAGTTAAATATCCTACTGATTTTCTTGTTCTTGGTTCCCCACAAGATAACTTTTGTCCCATTATATTTGGTAGACCCTTCTTGAATACTGTTAATGCTAGGATCGATTGCAAAAAGGATGTTGTTACTATTGGTTTGGGGGATATGTTTCATGAGTTTAATTTTGCTAAATTTCATAGACAACCCCATGATAAAGAATTACCTAGTAAAGATGAAATTATTGGTCTTGCTTCTATTGCCGTGCCTCCTAATGATCCTTTAGAACAATATTTGCTCGACCATGAAAATGATATGTTTATGAATGAAAGAACGGAAATAGATGAAGTATTGTTTAAATAGGGACCTATTTTGAAACACAACTTGCCTGTTGAAATCCTAGGGGATCCTCCTCCACACAAGGGTGATCCCGTGTTTGAGCTTAAACCTTTACCTGATACTCTTAAATATGCTTATCTTGATGAGAAAGAGATATATCATGTTATTATTAGTGCTAACCTTTCAGAGCGTGAAGAAAAGAGATTATTGAAAACTCTGAAGAAGCACCGTGCTGCTATTGGATATACTATTGATGATCTTAAGGGCATTAGTCCCACTCTATGCCAGCACAAAATAAAATTGGAGAAAGACGCGAAACCGGTTGTTGATCACCAACGACGGTTAAATCCTAAGATGAAAGAAGTGGTAAGAAAAGAAATACTAAAGCTTATGGAGGCAGGTATAATTTATCCCGTTGCTGATAGTCAGTGGGTAAGTCCTATCCATTGTGTCCCTAAGAAGGGAGGTATTATTGTTGTTCCTAATGATAAAGATGAATTGATCCCACAAAGAATTGTTACAGGTTATAAAATGGTAATTAATTTCCGCAAATTAGATAAAGATACTAAAAAGGATCATTACCCTTTACCTTTTATTGATCAAATGCTAGAAACATTATCCAAACATACACATTTTTGCTTTCTAGATGGTTATTCTGGTTTCTCTCAAATACCTGTGTCAAAGGAGGATCAAGAAAAGACAACTTTTACTTGCCCTTTCGATACCTTTGCTTATAGACGTATGCCTTTTGGTTTATGTAATGCACCTGCTACCTTTCAAAGATGTATGACTGCTATATTCTCTCACTTTTGTGAAAAGATTGTTGAGGTATTCATGGATGATTTTTCTGTATATGGAACTTCTTTTGATGATTGCTTAAGCAACCTTGATCGAGTTTTGCAGAGATGTGAAGAAACTAATCTTGTCTTGAATTGGGAGAAGTGCCACTTTATGGTTAATGAAGGTATTGTCTTGGGGCATAAAATTTCTGAAAGAGGTATTGAAGTTGAGAAAGCTAAAGTTGATGCTATTGAAAAGATGCCATGTCCTAAGGACATTAAAGGTATAAGAAGTTTCCTTGGCCATGCCGGTTTTTATAGGAGGTTCATTAAGGACTTCTCTAAAATTTCTAGGCCTCTGACTAATCTCCTACAAAAAGATGTTCCTTTTGTCTTTGATGATGATTGTGTAGAAGCATTTGAAATACTTAAGAAAGCTTTGATTTATGCACCTATTGTTCAGCCTCCTCATTGGAATTTACCATTTGAAATTATGTGTGATGCCAGTGATTATGCTATAGGGGTTGTTTTAGGACAAAGGGTTGATAAGAAATTAAATTTTATCCAATATGCTAGTAAGACTCTGGACAACGCCCAGAGAAAATATGCTACTACTGAAAAAGAATTTTTAGCAGTTGTGTTTGCTTGTGATAAGTTCAGACCTTATATTGTTGATTCCAAAGTAACTGTTCACACTGATCCTGCTGCTATTAAATATCTTATGGAAAAGAAAGATGCTAAACCTAGACTTATTAGATGGGTTCTCCTGCTTCAAGAATTTGATTTGCATATTATTAATAGAAAGGGAGCTGAGAACCCCGTTGCAGACAACTTGTCTAGGTTAGAGAATGTTCTTGATGACCCACTACCTATTGATGATAGCTTTCCTGATGAACAATTAGCTGTCATAAATGCTTCTTGTACTGCTCCATGGTATGCTGATTATGCTAATTATATTGTTGCTAAATTTATACCACCTAGTTTCACATACCAACAAAAGAAAAAGGTTTTCTATGATTTAAGGCATTACTTCTGGGATGACCCACACCTTTATAAAGAAGGAGTAGATGGTGTTATTAGACGTTGTATACCTGAGCATGAACAGGAACAGATCCTACACAAGTGTCACTCCGAGGCTTATGGAGGACACCATGCTGGAGATAGAACTGCACATAAGGTACCGCAATCCGGTTTTTATTTGCCTATTCTCTTCAAGGATGCCCATAAGTTTGTCTTGTATTGTGATGAATGTCAAAGAATTGGTAATATTAGTAGACGTCAAGAAATGCCTATGAATTATTCCCTTGTTATTGAACCATTTGATGTTTGGGGCCTTGATTATATGGGACTTTTTCCTTCCTCTAACGGGTATACACATATTTTAGTTGCTGTTGATTACGTTACTAAGTGGGTAGAAGCTATTCCAACTAGTAGTGCTGATCATAACACCTCTATTAATATGCTTAAAGAAGTTATTTTTCTGAGGTTTGGAGTCCCTAGATATTTAATGACTGATGGTGGTTCACATTTTATTCATGGTGCCTTTCGTGAAATGCTTGCTAAGTATGATATTAATCATAGAATTGCATCTCCATATCATCCACAGTCTAGTGGTCAAGTAGAACTGAGTAATAGAGAGCTTAAATTAATTTTGCAAAAGATGGTTAATAGATCTAGAAAGAATTGGTCCAAGAAACTTGATGATGCATTATGGGCTTATAGAACTGCATATAAAAATCATATGGGTATGTCTCCGTATAATATGGTTTATGGAAAAGCATGTCACTTACCTCTCGAACTAGAACATAAGGCATATTGGGCCATTAAAGAGCTCAATTATGATTTCAAACTTGCCAGTGAGAAGAGGTTTTTTGACATTAGCTCACTTGATGAATGGAGAACCCAGGCCTATGCGAATGCCAAACTATTTAAAGAAAAATTTAAAAGATGGCATGACAAAAGGATACACAAATGTGTGTTTAATGTAGATGATTATGTATTGTTATACAACTCTCGTTTAAGATTTTTTGCAGGAAAACTCCTCTCTAAATGGGAAGGTCCTTACGTCATCGAGGAGGTCTATCGTTCCGGTGCCATAAAAATTAACAACTTCGAAGGCACAAATCCGAGGGTGGTGAACGGTCAAAGAATCAAACATTATATCTCAGGTAATCCCATAAATGTTGAAACTAATGTTATTGAAACCGTAAACTTGGAGGAATACATAAAGGACACTTTCCAGAATGTTTCAGACTCCGAAAAGGAATAGGTATGAGGTACGGCAAGTAAACCGACTCCAAAACAGTTCTAATAGCGATTTTCTCCGTTTTGGAATATTTAAGAAAATAGGGAAATAAGTAGTCCGGGAAGTACACGAGGCTTCCACGAGGGTGGAGGGCGTGCCCTACCCCCTGGGCACGCCCCCTGCCGCGTGTGCTCTCCGGACTCCGTTTTCTTGCACGATACTTATTTTGGTCGGTAAAAAATCATTATATAATCTCTCGAAGGTTTTGATCACCGTACCACACAAATATCTCCTGTTTTTGTTTCAAGCTATTTTCTACCAGGGTTGTCAAGGCCAGGCATCATGTCGTCTCCCTCGTCCTCCAACAATGAGGGCAACGATGCTTGGCTAATGAAGATAGAGATGAAGAGAGAAGAGCCCTGAGAGATCAACAAGGATGATGGGATCAAGAAGGCCATGGGGGGTCAAGTTCCGATAGTAGTGGACAAAGACATCCTTCAACCTCATCACAATCTCTATACCCCAATAGAGATTGAAGCTTTCAAGATGATTGAGTTAGCTCGCATTCAAAACAAGTATCTCACAAGTGAAAATATTTTGTTAAAGGAGCATATCATCGCACTCAAGGGCATTATCCGCAAGTTGGAGGATCTCCTATGCTCGATGTGCGACTATCCATCATCACCAACACCTTCTTCACCAACAAAGAAGAACTGAGTATCGGGTATGGGCACTCCCCTTGGCAACTGCCAAGCTTGGGGGAGTGCCCCGGTATCGTATAACCATCACACTTTTATCTTTACCGTTTTTCTTAGTTTGATCCTTTTGGTAATATCTTGATCTAGTAGAATAAAGTTTTAGTATGATCTAGTTTTTAGTTTTGCTTTATGATCCTTCTATGTAATCGAGTTCATGAGCTATATATAGTAAAGATTAGTGTTGAGTCAAGGGCATAATTATCTTGCTATGATCTTGAGGGAATAAAAACAAAATAAAAGAGAAAGAATAAAAAGAAATAAAGAGATCATATAGATCTTATGGAGAGTAATGACTTCATATATAAAGAGTATGATGAATAAAAGTTGTTGGGAGTTGAAAAACATAGTTTTGGTGATCATTGCAATTAATACAAAATAATAAAGAAAGATAGCTAGGTTTTCACATATAAATATACTATCTTGGACATCTTTTATGATTGTGAGCACTCATTAAAATATGACATGCTAAAGAGTTGACGTTGGACAAGGAAGATAACGTAATGGGTTATGTTTTCTTACATCTGAAATAAATTATATTGTCATGGATCATCCAACATGTTGAGCTTGCCTTTCCCTCTCATGCTAGCCAAATTCTTTGCACCAAGTAGAGATACTACTTGTGCTTACAAATATCCTTAAACCTAGTTTTGCCATGAGAGTCCACCATATCTACCTACCGATTGAGTAAGATCCTTCAAGTAAGTTGTCATCATTGCAAGCAATAAAAATTGCTCTCTAAATATGTATGATTTATTAACAAACAACAACAAAGCCTTTAGTCCCAAACAAGTTGGGGTAGGCTAGAGGTGAAACCCATAAGATCTCGCAACCAACTCATGGCTCTGGCACATGGATAGCAAGCTTCCACGCACCCCTGTCCATAGCTAGCTCTTTGGTGATACTCCAATCCTTCAGGTCTCTCTTAACGGACTCCTCCCATGTCAAATTCGGTCTACCCCGCCCTCTCTTGACATACTCCGCACGCTTTAGCCGTCCACTATGCACCGGAGCTTCTGGAGGCCTGCGCCGAATATGCCCAAACCATCTCAGACGATGTTGGACAAGCTTCTCTTCAATTGGTGCTACCCCAACTCTATCTCGTATATCATCATTCCGGACTCGATCCTTCCTCGTGTGGCCACACATCCATCTCAACATACGCATCTCCGCCACACCTAACTGTTGAACATGTCGCCTTTTAGTCGGCCAACACTCAGCGCCATACAACATTGCGGGTCGAACCGCCGTCCTGTAGAACTTGCCTTTTAGCTTTTGTGGCACTCTCTTGTCAGAGAGAATGCCAGAAGCTTGACGCCACTTCATCCATCCGGCTTTGATTCGATGGTTCACATCTTCATCAATACCCCTATCCTCCTGCAGCATTGACCCCAGATACCGAAAGGTGTCCTTCTGAGGTACCACCTGGCCATCAAGGCTAACCTCCTCCTCACACCTAGTAGTACTGAAACCGCACATCATGTACTCGGTTTTAGTTCTACTAAGCCTAAACCCTTTCGATTCCAAGGTTTGTCTCCATAACTCTAACTTCATATTTACCCCCGTCCGACTATCGTCAACTAGCACCACATCATCTGCAAAGAGCATACACCATGGGATATCTCCTTGTATATCCATTGTGACCTCATCCATCACCAATGCAAAAGATAAGGGCTCAAAGCTGACCCCTGATGCAGTCCTATCTTAATCGGGAAGTCATCAGTGTCGACATCACTTGTTCGAACAATTGTCACAACATTATCGTACATGTCCTTGATGAGGGTAATGTACTTTGCTGGGACTTTGTGTTTCTCCAAGGCCCACCACATGACATTCCGCGGTATCTTATTATAGGCCTTCTCCAAGTCAATGAACACCATATGCAAGTCCTTCTTTTGCTCCCTATATCTCTCCATAAGTTGTCGTACCAAGAAAATGGCTTCCATGGTCAACCTCCCAGGCATGAAACCAAACTGATTTTTGGCCACACTTGTCATTCTTCTTAAGCGGTACTCAATGACTCTCTCCCATAGCTTAATTGTATGGCTCATCAGCTTAATTCCACGGTAATTAGTACAACTCTGAACACCCCCTTGTTCTTGAAGATTGGTACTAATATACTCCGTCTCCATTCTTCTGGCATCTTGTTTGCCCGAAAAATGAGGTTGAAAAGCTTGGTTAGCCATACTATCGCTATGTCCCCAAGACCTTTCCACACCTCAATGGGGATACAATCAGGGCCCATCGCCTTGCCTCCTTTCATCCCTTTTAAAGCCTCCTTGACCTCAGACTCCTGGATTTGCCGCACAAAACGCATGCTGGTCTCATCAAAGGAGTCGTCCAGTTCAATGGTAGAACTCTCATTCTCCCCATTGAAGAGCTTGTCGAAGTACTCCCGCCATCTATGCTTAATCTCCTCGTCCTTCACCAAGAGTTGGCCTGCTCCGTACTTGATGCATTTAACTTGGCCAATATCCCTCATCTTCCTCTCTCGGATCTTGGCCATCTTATAGATGTCCCTTTCACCTTCCTTCGTGCCTAACCGTTGGTAGAGGTCCTCATATGCCCGACCCCTTGCTTCACCAATAGCTCGCTTTGCGGCCTTCTTCGCCATCTTGTACTTCTCTATGTTGTCTGCACTCCTATCCAGGTATAGGCATTTGAAGCAATCTTTCTTCTCTTTAATCGCCTTCTGGACATCATCATTCCACCACTAGGTATCCTTATCTTTGCTTCTCCTTCCCCTGGACACTCCAAGCTCCTCCGAGGCCACCTTACAAATGCAAGTCGCCATCTTCGTCCACACATTGTTCGCATCTCCTCCTTCCTCCCAAGGGCCCTCCTTAATGACCCTCTCCTTGAACGCTAGAGCTACCTCCCCCTTGAGCTTCCACCACTTCGTTCTAGCGACTTTGGCACGCTTATCCCGCTGGACACGAATCCGAAAGCGGAAGTCAGCAACCACCAGCTTATGCTGGGGTACAACACTCTCTCCAGGTATCACCTTACAATCTAGGCACGCACGCCTATCTTCTCTTCTCGAGAGGATGAAATCAATCTGGCTAGAGTGTTGGCCACTACTAAAAGTCACCAGATGTGATTCTCTCTTTCTAAAGAGGGTGTTACCTACAATCATGTTGTAGGCTAGAGCAAAGCTTAAGACATCTTCTCCTTCTTGATTCCTGATGCCATAGCCCAAGCCCCCGTGCACCCCTTCAAAACCTATGTTAGATGTACCCACGTGGCCATTGAGGTCTCCTCCTATGAAGAGCTTATCACCAATCGGTACACTCCTAACCATGTCTTCCAGGCCTTCCCAGAACTCCCTCTTGGTGTTCTCATTGTGGCCTACTTGCGGGGCATACGCGCTGATAACATTGAGAACCAAGTCCTCAACTACCAGCTTGACCAGGATAATCCGGTCCCCACGTCTCTTGACGTCTACCACTCCATACTTGAGGCTCTTATTGATCAAGATGCCTACGCCATTTCTGTTTGCAGCCGTCCCTGTGTACCACAGCTTGAAGCCAGTATCCTCCACCTCCTTCGCCTTCTGTCCTCTCCATTTGGTTTCTTGGACGCAAAGGATATCAACACCTCTCCTCACCGTTGCATCAACTAGCTCCCGAAGCTTCCCTGTCAGAGACCCTATGTTCCAGCTACCTAAGCAAATCCTCCTAGACTCGGCTAGCTTCGTTACCCTTCGCACTCGTCGAGTTAAATGTGAAGACCCTTGCCCATTTTCCACTACATCCGGGCGCCGATGTAGCGCGCCACTAAGGATGCGACGACCCGATCCTCGCTCACTTGCCACCGTATCCGGATCAAGATACAGCGTGCCACCTTGGGGGTGACGGCCCGGCCCTTGCCCATTTTCCACCACACCCGGGTTCCGATGTAGCGCGTCACTGAGAGGGTTACGCCCCAACAAAAATCTTTTGGGTTTCATCTCCATAAGAGTGGCTGAGTTTTTACGTTGGCTCGCCAAGCCTATCACAACCCTCCTCCTTTACCCGGGCTTGGGACCGGCTATGTTGAGACAACATAGGCGGAGTTTATTAGTGTGGAGAAAATAAGCTTTATACGATCTTGTGATGTGGAAGAAATAAAAGCGACGGACTGCATAATAAAGGTCCATATCATAAGTGGCAATATAAAGTGACGTTCTTTTGCATTAAGACTTCGTGCATCCAACCATAAAAGAACATGACAACCTCTGCTTCCCTCTGCGAAGGGCCTATCTTTTATGCTTATCTTATACTTCATACAAGAGTCATGGTGATATTCACCTTTCCTTTTTACATTTTATCCTTTGGCAAGCACAATGTTTTGGAAAGATCCTGACATATATAGCTAATTGGATGTGAGTTGTCATGAACTATTATTGTTGACATTACCCTTGAGGTAAAAAGTTGGGAGGCAAAACTATAAGACCCTATCTTTCTCTGTGTCCGACTAAAACTTCATACCCTAAGTATTGCGTGAGTGTTAGCAATTGTGAAAGACTAAATGATAGTTGAGTATGTGGACTTCCTGAAAATCTCTTATATTGACTCTTTCTGATGTTATGATAAATTGCAATTGCTTCAATGAGTGGGATTATAGTTTGTTAGTTTTCAATGAAGTTTATGATTCATACTTGAAACTATGAATGAATTGTTACTTTAGCATAAGAGATCATATATATATATAGTGTTACTATTCATCACCCAGGGTGCAGAATAAGTTATTCTTCACCCGAGTTAATCTTACGATCATTTCATAATTAAATTAAATTTCGAACTCAAGTAGTTACATTCCTATTGATTCACTACGTAAAATTTGACATAAGAAAATAAAAGTATAGGTCATAAGACAAAAAAATTGCAGTTTATGTGTATTTTAGACTATGTTTTTACATTTGTAATTTTACATAACATAAAATATTTTTTACGGCGATTATATATTTTCTTACGGTCCCTTTTTGCGTCGGGAATAAGACAAAACTTACGGAACGTAAAATTACGGTGCATTGATGGTAAAATAGAGGGGGATGAAGAATAACTATTCCTCACCTAGGGTGACGAATAGCACGACCCTATATATATGTTACTGTTCTAAGAATGATCATGATGCTCTCATGTCCGTATTTTATTTTATCGACACCTCTATCTCTAAACATGTGTCATATTTCTCGATATCGGCTTTCGCTTGAGGACAAGCGAGGTCTAAGCTTGGGGGAGTTGATACGTCCATTTTGCATCATGCTTTTATATCGATATTTATTGCATTATGGGCTATTATTACACATTATGTCACAATACTTATGCCTATTCTCTCTTATTTTACAAGGTTTACATGAAGAGGGAGAATATTCTAGGCTGGAAAAGGAGCAAATATTAGAGACCTATTCTGCACAACTCCAAAAGTCCCAAAACTTCACGGGAGCACATTTCAGAATATATAAAAATATTGGGCGAAAGAAGTACCAGAGGGGGGCCACCCACCATCCACGAGGGTGGGGGGCGCGCCCTACCCCCCTGGGCGTGCCCCCCTGCCTCATGGGCCCCTTGGCAGCCCTCTAAAGCCCATATTTGGCTATATGGAGTCTTTTGTCTAGGAAAAAATCATAAGCAAGCTCACGGGACGAAACTCCGCCGCCACGAGGCGGAACCTTGGCGGAACCAATCTAGGGCTCCAGCGGAGCTGTTCTGCCGGGGAAACTTCCCTCCGGGAGGGGGAAATCATCACCATCGTCATCACCATCGATCCTCTCATCGGGAGGGGATCAATCTCCATCAACATCTTCATCAGCACCATCTCATCTCAAACCCTAGTTCATCTCTTGTATCTAATCTTTGTCTCAAAACCTCAGATTGGTACCTGTGGGTTACTAGTAGTTTTGATTACTCCTTGTAGTTGATGCTAGTTGGTTTATTTGGTGGAAGATCATATGTTCAGATCCTTTATGCATATTAATACCCCTCTGATTATGAACATGAATATGATTTGTGAGTAGTTATGTTTGTTCCTGAGGACATGGGAGAAGTCTTGCTATAAGTAGTCATGTGAATTTGGTATTTGTTCGATATTTTGATGAGATGTATGTTGTCTTTCCTCTAGTGGTGTCATGTGAACATCGACTACATGACACTTCGCCATTGTTTGGGCCTAGAGGAAAGCATTGAGAAGTAATAAGTAGATGATGGGTTGCTAGAGTGACAGAAGCTTAAACCCTAGTTTATGAGTTGCTTCGTAAGGGGCTGATTTGGACCCATATGTTTCATGCTATGGTTAGGTTTACCTTAATACTTCTTTTGTAGTTGCGGATGCTTGCAATAGGGGTTAATCATAAGTGGTATGCTTGTCCAAGGAAGGGCAGTACCCAAGCATCGGTCCACCCACATATCAAATTATCAAAGTACCAAACGTGAATCATATGAACGTGATGAAAACTAGCTTGACGATAATTCCCATGTGTGCTCGGGAGCGCTTTCGTTTATATAAGATTTTGTCTAGGCTTGTCCTTTGCTACAAAAAGGATTGATCCATCTTGCTTCACCTTATTTACTTTCATTACTTGTTACCCGTTACAAATTATCTTATCACAAAACTATGTGTTACCGATAATTTCAGTGCTTGCAGAGAATACCTTAATGAAAACTGCTTATCATTTACTTCTACTCCTTGTTGGGTTCAACACTCTTACTTATCGAAAGGATAATGATAGATCCCCTATACTTGTGGGTCATCAGCGGTCTAGCTAAACCTTGGTCAAAGGGTAATCATGAAGGCGTATCTCAACCTCGAAGTGAGCCGCCAAACGAGTAGCGAAAATCCCACCATGAATTTTACCCTTGGACCTATTAATGTGGAGGCGACGTGCCATAATAGCTCCCAAGCTATAAGTGTTGTTGCCCTCTAGTGCACGACGTAAAACAACAAAGTCTGGTGCACTGAGCGCACCCACTTTTTCCCTAGCAAGCAAACACTCAGCGATAAATAAAGTAAAATAATGCACTGCAGGAAAGTGTATGCTAGTGGCAGTGCCGGCTGACACCCCTCTCTCATCTCCCACTGTCAAAGTATGATAAAAGGCCTCAAACTCTACTGACCTAGGCTCAACTAAACTCCCATCAGAAGGGATCATGCATATGTTACAAAATTCAGTAAGTGGTATCTGATGGGTTTCAGCATATAAATCAAACCACACTTCAGGAGGATTATTTCTAGGAAGGAAAGTAAACTTTGAACGAAGGAGTTTGTGAGGAGATGATATTGTTCGCATTCAGCTGCGATGAAGTCGGTGAGGCCGACATTAGCAGCATATTGTGTGAACTCCTGAAGGATTCCAGCTTCTTCCATGAATGGGGTGTGCGACCATTCGCACGGTCGTACTTCCTCCAACCTCCGAGGATGGAGATCACTGTCAGATGACTCCCCAATAACACCCTTGGAGTTCTTCTTGGAGCAAAACTTCCTAAAGATATTCATGGTTTTCCTATGAACAAAAAATCTGAAATTTTTAGCCCACAAAAATTTCTCAACAGAACTTCGCAAAATTGATAGCAACTACTCATAGGGATACATAGAGGCCATAGCAAGCATTCAAACTACTTAGAACTCTAAGAATTCAACATGCAAGCTCATCTACAATAGCACCAAGAGTAGCTAATTATTCAAAACATAAACCACTAAAACAAAAACTAATTGGACAAACGGTGGAGTCACATACCAAGCAACAATCCCCCTAAACAATTTCGGAAACGGAGCTTCGAGCAAAGAGATCCAAATCCGCGGGCTTGAGAGCAAGAACACGAGAGAGAGAGAGAGAGAGAGCTATGACAATTTTTTTCTGGAGGTAGGTGATGATGTGGTGTAAAGAGATAAGTGAGGGGCCCACATGGGGACCACAGCCCACCAGGGCACGCCTGGGGGTCCTGGCGCGCCCAGGTCTGTTGTGCCCACCTGGTGCACCTCCCTTTGTTATTATTTGAACTAGAAATTCTTAAATATTCAGGAAAAATCATATTAAATTTTCAGGGCATTCTCAGCACTTTTATTTTTGGGTCTTTTTTTATTGCACGAGAAATTCAGAAAACGGACAAAACATGGCATTTTATTTTATTTAACTAATAAAATAGAAAACAAAAAGTAGGGACAGAAGGTAGTGCTTACTAAACTCATCAACTTCATACCGCTCAAAAATGATCCATTAATAAGGTTGATCAAGTCTTATTAACAACCACTTTCAATTAGCGTGAAACCGAAGAACTATCGTAAATCACTAAGTTACCTCAAACGGGGATATGAATGTCCCCAACAATAAGCATTTCATATTTCTTTTTGATAGTAGGTAGAGGTATTTGAAAACTTCCAATAGTGATTGTCGGAGATTTTTCAATAACATTAATACCATTCACTTGGAATTGTTTCTTCGGAAAGTGCACGATATTCTCATTACCATTAATATGAAAAGTGACATTGCTTTTATTGCAATCAATAACATCTCATGCAGTATTCAAGAAGGGTCTACCAAGGATAATTGACATGTTGTCGTCCTCGGGCATCTCAAGTATAACAAAGTCAGTCAAAATAGTAACATTAGCAACAACAACGGGCACATCCTCACAGATATCGATAGGTACGGCGGTTGATTTATCAGCCATTTGCAAAGATATTTCAGTAGGTGTGGGTTTATTCAAATCAAGACTTTTATATAAAGAGAAAGCCATAACACTAACATCAGCTCCTAAATCACATAAAGCAGTTTTCACATAATTCTTTTTGATGGAGCAAGTTATAGTTGGTATACCCGGATCTCCAAGTTTTCTAGGTACTCCGTCTTCAAAAGTATAATTAGCAAGCATAGTGGAGATTTCAGCTTCCGGTATTTTTCTTTTATTAGTGATGGTGTCTTTCATATTCTTCTCATAATGAGGCATTTTCAAGATATCAGTCAAGCGAGTACGCAAAAAGACCGGCCTCAGCATTTCAGCAAAGCCTTCAAATTCTTCATCATCATTCTTTTTAGTTGACTTAGGTGGAAAAGGCATAGGTTTTTGAACCCACGGTTCTATTTCTTTACCATGTTTTCTAGCCACAAAGTCTTTTTATCATACCTTTTATTCTTAGGTTGTGGGTTATCAAGATCAATAAGTGTTCCTATCTCAACATCATTGTCTGGTTCTCTATTATTATTAGGTTGAGAATCTTCATGAACATCAGCATTATCTTTTTCATTATCACTAGGTGAATGTTCATTACCAGACTGAGTTTCAGCATCAGAGATAGAAACTTCATTATCATTGTCAGGAGGTTTTTCTATTTCAGGTTCACTAGGAGCATGCAAAGTCCTATCACTTTCCTTTTTCTTTTTAGAAGAACTAGGTGCAGTGGTGTTGTTCCTTTGTGAATCTTGTTCAATTCTTTTTGGGTGTCCCTCAGGATAAAGTGGTTCCTGAGTCATTTTACCTCGTCTGGTTGCAACTCTAACAACAAAGTCATGTATATTATTATTCATTTCATCAAGCAATTCTCTTTGAGATTTAGCAACTTGCTCTAACTGAGTTTGAACCATAGAAGCATGTTTTCCAACACCTATAACATCATTTGAAATTCTAAATAACAAGTCACTCAAGCGAGTAATCATATCAGAATTGTATTTCAATTGTTTCATAACATGTGCATTGAAGTGATCTTGTTTTCTAATGTAATTTTCAAACTCATAGAGGCATTGGCTAGGGTGCATATTGTGAGGATTGTCATTATCATTGAACTTCATTAAAGAATTTACCTCTACCACCTTAGGCAGTGGTGGTGTATTAAGCCCATGTATTTCTTCAATAGGAGGTAAAATTTTAACATCCTCAGCTTTAATACCCTTTTCCTTCATAGATTTCTTTGCCTCTTGCATATCTTTAGGACTGAGATATAATATACCCCCTTCTTCGGAGTGGGTTTAGCCGGTGGTTCAGGAAGAGTCCAATCATCATAATTTTTCAATATATTCTTCAATAATTCCTCAGCTTGTCCAACAATTTGTTCCATGAAAACACAACCAGCACAACTATCTAGGAAATCCCTAGAAGCATCGGTTAGTCCATTATAGAAGATATCAAGTATTTCATATTTCTTAAGAGGATGATCAGACAAAACATTAAGTAATTGGCAAAGCCTCGCCCAAGCTTGTGGGAGACTCTCTTCTTTAATTTGCACAAAGTTAAATATCTCCTGCAAGGCAGCTTGTTTCTTATGAGCAGGAAAATATTTTTCAGAGAAGTAATAAATCATATCCTGGGGACTACGCACACAACCATGAGCAAGAGTATTGTACCAAGCTTTAGCATCACCCTTTAATGAGAAAGGAAATAATTTGAGAATAAAGTAATAGCGAGTTTTCTCATCATGAGTAAAAAGAGTAGCTATGTCATTCAACTTAGTAAGATGTGCCACAACAGTTTCATAACTATGGAAAGGATCAGATTCAACCAAAGTAATTAACTCCAGGTCGACAGAGAATTCATAATCCTTATCATTAATAAAGATCAGCGAAGTAGCAAACTTAGGATCATATTTCATTCTAGCATTCAGAGATTTTTCTTTATACTTGCATAGTAATTTCTCTAGATCATATATATCCTTACAAGAAAGAATATCTCTAGTTGTCTCCTCATTCATAACATAGCCTTCTGGTACCTTAGGCAATTCATATCTAGGAAGCGTACCCTGGTGGGCACAATACACTAGGGCGCGCCAGGCTTGCCTAGCGCGCCCAGGTGGGTTGTGCCCACCTGGGACACCTCCCGTACTCCGTTTTTCTTCCATGTACTTGCCCTGCAAGATTAAAAATCTATATGTACTTACCGAACCTGTTAACCACCGTATCGCGGAGGAGTCCTCTATTCTCTTTTCTTGCTGTTTTCTGACAGATCTGTTGGGCCACTGCCATGGAATTCCGAGGACAAGATCTCTCCTTCACCACCACCATTATCTTCTTCACCACCAAAAGGGGTATTGAGTATCGGGTATGGGCACTCCCCTTGGCTTCCGCCAAGCTTGAGGGAGCTGCCCCGGTATTGTATCACCCCCACTACCCTTTTGCTTTTATTTATCTTAGTTCAATCTTTTAATTTTAGATGAAATAAAGTTTAGTTCAATCCTTTCTTATTTGAAAGTTTGCTTAGTGATCTATCCTTGTAATCGTGTGCAAGTTATATAATAAAGTTAGTTTTAGTTTTTGCTTTCTTTACTTTCATGTTGCAAATAAAGAAAAGAAATAGTAAAGAAAAGAAACAAGAAATAAATAAATAAAGAAAGGATGGAGATAATGAAAAGATTATATACTAATCCTATGGTAAGTGATGGCACCACATAAGGAAAAATATAAGTAAGAAAATTTTATTAGATATTGACAAACATAACATTTGTCAATGATGCAACTCATGAAAGAATTAATAAGGGAAGAGAAGATTCACATATAGATATACTATCCTAGAAATCTTTTGTGATTGTGAGCCCTCATCAAAATATTATATGCCCAAATTGTTGAAGTTGGACAAGGAAGACAACTTAATGGTTTATGTTTGTTTATATTCACATAGAAGTCATATCGTCATAGATCCTTTAACATGTGATGCTTGCCCCTATCTTTGCTAGCCAAAAAATTCTGTACTAAGTAGAGATACTACTTGTGCATCCAAAAACCCCCAAACCCAAATCTTTCTCAAGAGTCCACCATACCTACCTAGGGATTGTGCAAGATCCCTCAAGTAAGTTGTCATCGGTGCAAAAGGGCAATAAAAATTGCTTCTAAAAGTGTGAGATCATTTAGTGTAAGAGAAAATTGAGCGTTGTACGAACTTGGATGACAAAGAATAAAAGCGACAAACTGCAGAATAAAGGTTGTCATCTTAAGGGGCAATACAACGTGACATTCTCTTGCACTAAGGGATTGAGCATACAAACAAATAAGCGCATGGCAACCTCTGCTTCCCTCTGCGAAGGGCCTATCTTTTACTTTTATGCAAAGAGTCAAAGTTTTTCTCTCTATTCCTTTTATTTTTCTCTTTTTGGCAAGCATCATGTGGTGAGGAAAGATCTAGGAACATATGTCCAGTTGAATATAGATGGCATGAGTTATTAATGTTGACATCACCCTTGAGGTGAGTATGTTGGGAGGCAAAATCACAAGCCCCTATCTTCCTATGTGTCCGGTTGAAATGTTTTGTTCATGGGTACAAGGTGAGTGTTAGCAATCATAGAAGACTATATGACGGTTGAGTATGTGGACTTGCGTTAAAGGCTCCGACATGTGACTCTTCCTGAAAAGATGATGAATTGTAGTTGCAAAGTTGACTGAGAACATAGTTTGTTGGTTTCTAATAGAGTTTTTGCTTTATACTTCGATTGTGTGATGAACCATTACTTATTCATGAGAAGTATATGATAAAAGTCCTATGATAAAAGTCCTTTGTTCAATCTTGTTGCTGTTATAATAATCAACATGATGCTTCTATGTCCGTATTTTTTTTATCGACACCTCTCTCTCAAAGCATGTGGACATGTTTTTCGATTTCGATTTTCGCTTGAGGACAAGCGAGGTCTAAGATTGGGGGAGTTGATACATCCATTTTGCATCATGTTTCCTTGCTGTTATTTATAATGTTTTTATCCATAATAATGCTTTTTGGAGTAATTCTAATGCCTTTTCTCTCATAATTTACAAGGAACACACCAAGAGGAGAATTTCGGCAGCTGGAAATCTGGACCTGGAAAAGCTATGTCAGCCACCTATTCCGCACAACTCCAAAAGAGCTGAAACTTTACGGAGAATTTTTATGAATTATTTGAGGAATATCGGAGCCAATAAACATCAGAGGGGGGCCACCAGGTGGGCACAACCCACCTGGGCGCGCCAGGCCCCCTAGCGCGCCCTGGTGGGTTGTGGCCTCCTCGGCCCACCTCCGGTGCCCATCTTTTGGTATATAAGTGGTTTTGACCTAGAAAAAAAATAAGGAGAGGACTTTAGGGATGAAGCACCGCCGCCTCGAGGCGGAACTTGGACAGGAGCACTTTTGCCCTCCGGCGGAAGGATTCTGCCGGGGGAACTTCCCTCCCGGAGGGGGAAATCATCGTCATCATCATCACCAACAACTCTCCCATCTTAGGGAGGGCAATCTCCATCAACATCTTCACCAGCACCATCTCATCTCAAACCCTAGTTCATCTCTTATATTCAATCTTGTTACCGGAACTATAGATTGTTGCTAGGGGGTGACTAGTAGTGTTGATTACATCTTGTAGTTGATTACTATATGGTTTATTTGGTGGAAGATTATATGTTTAGATCCATTATGCATATTAATACCCCTCTGATCATGAGCATGTTTGTTGTTTGTGAGTAGTTACCTTTGTTCTTGAGGTCACGGGATAAATCATGTTGCAAGTAATCATGTGAATTTGATATGTGTTTGATATTTTGATAGTATGTATGTTGTGATTCCCTTGGTGGTGTCATGTGAACGTCGACTACATGACACTTCACCATATTTGGGCCTAAGGGAATGCATTGTGGAGTAGTAAATAGATGGTGGGTTGCGAGAGTGACAGAAACTTAAATCCCAGTTTATGCACTATTCCGTAAGGGACCGATTGGATCCTAGAGTTTAATGCTATGGTTAGAATTTATTATTAATACTTTTCTCGTAGTTGCAGATGCTTGCGGGAGAGTTAACCATAAGTAGGAGGTTTGTTCAAGTAAGAACAACACCTAAGCACCGGTCCACCCACATATTAAATTATCAAAGTAGCGAACACAAATCAAACCAATATGACGAAAGTGACTAGATGAAATTCCCGTGTACCCTCAAGAATGCGTTGGTCATTATAAGAAACCGTTTTGGCCCGTCCTTTGCCTCAAAGGGATTGGGCTACCTTGCTGCATACTTGTTACTATTATCGTTACTTGCTCGTTACAAACTATCTTGCTATCAAACTACTCGCCACTTACAATTTCAGCACTTGCAGACACTACCTTACTGAAATTACTTGTCATTTCCTTCTGCTCCTTATTGGGTTCGACACTCTTACTTATCGAAAAGAGCTACAATTTATCCCCTATACTTGTGGGTCATCACCTACTAGAACTAGCCTTCCTAGATGTGAATTGCCTAAGGTACCAGATGGTTATGTCATGAGTGAAGAAACAACTAGAGATATTCTTGCTTGCAATGATAGAGATGATCTAGAGAAATTACTACACAAGTGTAAAGAAAAATCTCTGAATGCTAGAATGAAGTGTGATCCTAATTTTTCTACTTCACGTACCTTTATTGATGATAAGGATTATGAATTCTCTGTCGACCCAGAGTTAATTACTTTGGTTGAATCTAATCCTTTCCATGGTCATGAAACTGAAACTGTTGTGTCACATCTTACTAAGTTGAATGATATAGCCACCCTTTTTACTCATGATGAGAAAACCCGCTACTACTTTATTCTCAAATTATTTCCTTTCTTATTAAAGGGTGATGCTAAAGCTTGGTACAATACTCTTGCTCCTGGTTGTGTGCGTAGTCCCCAAGATATGATTTATTACTTCTCTGAAAAATATTTTCCTGCTCATAAGAAACAAGCTACCTTTCAGGAAATATTTAACTTTGCTCAACTTAAAGAAGAGAGTCTCCCACAAGCTTGGGGGAGGCTTTTCCAGTTACTTAATGTTTTGCCTGATCATCCTCTTAAGAAAAATGAAATACTTGATATCTTCTATAATGGACTAAGCGATGCTTCTAGGGACTCCCTAGATAGTTGTGTTGGTTGTGTTTTCAGGGAACGAACTGTTGGACAAGCTGAGGAATTATTGAATAATATATTGAAAAATTATGATTATTGGACTCTTCTTGAACCACCGGCTATACCCACTTCGAAGAAGAGGGGTATATTATATCTCAGTCCTGAGGATATGCAAGAGGCAAAGAAATCTATGAAGGAAAAAGGTATTAAAGCTTAGGATGTTAAAAATTTACCTCCTGTTGAATAAATACATGGGCTTAATACACCACCACTGCCTAAGGTGGTAGAGGTAAATTATTTAATGAAGTTCAATGATAATGACAGTCCTCACAATATGCACCCTAGCCAATGCCTTTATGAGTTTGAAAATTACATTAGAAAACAAGATCACTTCAATGCAAATGTTATGAAACAATTGAAATACAATTCTGATATGATTGCTCGCTTGAGTGACTTGTTATTTAGAATTTCAAACAATGTTATAGGTGTTGGAAAACATGCTTCTATGGTTCAAACTCAGTTAGAACAAGTTGCTAAATCTCAAAGAGAATTGCTTGATGAAATGAATAATAATATACATGACTTTGTTGTTAGAGTTGCAACCAGACGAGGTAAAATGACTCAGGAACCACTTTATCCTAAGGGACACCCAAAAAGAATTGAACAAGATTCACAAAGGAACAACACCACTGCACCTAGTTCTTCTAAAAAGAAAAAGAAAAAGAAAAGTGATAGGACTTTGCATGCTCCTAGTGAACTTGAAATAGAAAAAACTCCTGAAAATGATAATGAAGTTTCTATCTCTGATGCTGAAACTCAGTCTGGTAATGAACATTCACCTAGTGATAATGAAAAAGATAATGCTGATGTTCATGAAGATTCTCAACCTAATAATAATAGAGAACCAGACAATGATGTTGAGATAGAACCACCTATTGATCTTGATAACCCACAACCTAAGAATAAAAGGTATGATAAAAGAGACTTTGTGGCTAGAAAACACGGTAAAGAAGGAGAGCCATGGGTTTAAAAACCTATGCCTTTTCCACCTAAGTCAACTAAAAAGAATGATGATGAAGAATTTGAATGCTTTGCTAAAATGCTGAGGCCGGTCTTTTTGCGTACTCGCTTGACTGATATCTTGAAAATGCCTCCTTATGCGAAGTATATGAAAGACATCATCACAAATAAGAGAAAAATACCGGAAGCTGAAATCTCCACTATGCTTGCTAATTATACATTTAAAGATGGAGTACCTTAAAAACATGGAGATCCGGGAATACCAACTATACCTTGCTCTATCAAAAAGAATTATGTGAAAACTACTTTGTGTGACTTAGGAGCTGATGTTAGTGTTATGCCTTCCTCTTTATATAAAAGACTTGACTTGAATAAACTCATACCTACTGAAATATCTTTGCAAATGGCTAACAAATTAACTGCCATACCTATCAGTATCTGTGAGGATGTGCCCGTTGTTGCTAATGTTACTATTTTGACTGACTTTGTTATACTTGAGATGCCCGAGGATGACAACATGTCGATTATCCTTGGTAGACCATTCTTGAATACTGCAGGGGTTGTTATTGATTGCAATAAAAGCAAGGCCACTTTTCATATTAATGGCAATGAGCATACGGTGCACTTTCTGAAGAAACAATTCCAAGTGAATGGTATTAATGTTATTGAAAAATCTCTGACAATCGCTATTGTAAGTTTTCAAATACCTCTACCTACTGTCAAAATGAAATATGAAATACTTATTGTTGGGGAAATGCATATCCCCATTGAGGTAACTTAGTGATTTATGGAAGTTCTTCAGTTTCATGCTAATCGAAAGTGGTTGTTAATAACACCTGATCAACCTTATTAATGGATCATTTTTGAACGGTATGAAGTTGATGAATTTTGCTTTCTGTTTTTATTAGTTAAATAAAATAAAATGCCATGTTTTGTCTGTTTTCTGAATTTCCAGTGCAATAAAAAATGATCCAAAAATAAAAGTTCTTAGAATGTGATAACCCACAAGTATAGGGGATCGCAACAGTTTTCGAGGGTAGAGTATTCAACCCAAATTTATTGATTCGACACAAGGGGAGCCAAAGAATATTCTCAAGTATTAGCAGTTGAGTTGTCAATTCAACACACCTGAAATACTTAATATTTGCAGCAAAAGTATTTAGTAGCAAAGTAGTATGGAAATAACGGTAATGGTGGCAAAAGTAACCGTAGTAGTTTTTGTAGCAATCGTAACAGTGGCAACGGAAAAGTAACTAAGCAAAGATCAATATCTGAAAAGCTCGTAGGCAATGGATTAATGATGGATAATTATGTCGGATGTGATTCCTCATGCAACAGTTATAAAATAGGGTGACACAAAACTAGCTCCAGTTCATCAATGTAATGTAGGCATGTATTCCGAATATAGTCATACGTGCTTATGGAAAAGAACTTGCATGACATCTTTTGTCTTACCCTCCCGTGGCAGCGTGGTCCTATTGGAAACTAAGGGATATTAAGGCCTCCTTTTAATAGGGTACTGGACCAAAGCATTAACACTTAGTGAATACATGAACTCCTCAAACCACGGTCATCACCGGGAGTGGTCCCGATTATTGTCACTTCGGGGTTGCCGGATCATAACACATAGTAGGTGACTATTGACTTGCAAGATAGGATCAAGAACTCACATATATTCATGAAAACATAATAGGTTCAGATCTGAAATCCTGGCACTCGGGCCCTAGTGACAAGCATTAAGCATAGCAAAGTCACAGCAACATCAATCGTAGAACATAATGGATACTAGGGATCAAACCCTAACAAAACTAACTCGATTACATGGTAAATCTCATCCAACCCATCACCGTCCAGCAAGCCTACAATGAGATTACTCAGACACGGTGGTGAGCATCATGAAATTGGTGATGGAGAATGGTTGATGATGACGATGGCGACGGATTCCCCTCTCCGGAGCCCCAAACGGACTCCAGATCAGCCCTCCCAAGGAAGATTAGGTCTTGGCGGTGGCTCCATATCGTAAAACGCGATGAATCTTTCTCCCTGATTTTTTTTCTCCCCGAAAGTGAATATATGGAGTTGGGGTTGAGGTCGGTGGAGTTCCAGGGGGCCCACGAGGCTGGGGGGCGCGCCCCAGGGGGGCCCTGCACCCTCGTGGACAGGGTGTGGGCCCCCTGATGCTGATTCTTTCACCAGTTTTTGTCATTAATTCCAAAACGTGTTTCCATGGATTTTCTGGTCATTCCGAGAACTTTTATTTATGCACAAAAATAACACCATGGCAGTTCTGCTGAAAACAGCGTTAGTCCGGGTTAGTTCCATTCAAATCATGCAAGTTAGAGGCTAAAACATGGGCAAAAGTGTTTGGAAAAGTAGATACGTTGGAGACGTATCAACTCCCCAAGCTTAAACCTTTGCTTGTCCTCAAGCAATTCAGTTGACAAACTGAAAGTGATAAAGAAAAACTTTTACAAACTCTGTTTGATCTTGTTGTTGCAAATATGTAAAGCCAGCATTCAAGTTTTCAGCAAAGATTATGAACTAACCATATTCACAATAACATTTGGGTATCATTTTTACTCATATCAATGGCATAATCAACTTGTGAGCAATAATAATAAATCTCGGATGGCAACACTTTCTCAAAACAATCATAGCATGATATAACAAGATGGTATCTTGCTAGCCCTTTTTGAGACTGCAAAACATAAATGCAGAGCACCCCTGAAGATCAAAGACTGACTAGGCGTTGTAATTCATGGTAAAAGAGATCCAGTCACAGTCATACTCAATGTAAATTAATAGCAATGCATGCGAATGACAGCGGTGCTCTCCAACTGGTGCTTTTTAATAAGAGGATGATGACTCAACATAAAAGTAAATAGATAGGCCCTTCGTAGAGGCAAGCAGGGATTTGCAGAGGTGCCAGAGCTCGAGTTTTGAAACAGAGATAAATAATATTTTGAGTGGCATACTTCCATGGTCAACATAACAACCAAGAGATCTCAATATCTTCCATGGTACATATATTATAGGCGGTTCCCAAACAGAATGGTAAAGTTTATACTCCCCCACCACCAACAAACATCAATCCATGGCTTGTCCGAAACAACGGGTGCCATCCTGGGGGAGTTTTGTTTCCAATTATTTTGATTTGATTTGAGCGTGGGACTGGGCATCCCAGTTACCGGCCATTTTCTCATGAATGATGAGCGGAGTCCACTCATCGTGAGAATAACCCACCTAGCATGGAAGATATAGACAACCCTAGTTGATACATGAACTATTCGAGCATACAAAATAGAATTTCATTTGAAGGTTTAGAGTTTGGCACATACAAATTTACTTGGAAAGGCATGTAAATACCGCATATAGGAAGGTATGGTGGACTCATATGGAATAACTTTAGGGTTTATTATCGGGGTTCTGGAATGACACCTATGGGATCCCTTGACAGAATCCCTTCTACGGTTGCGGGGCGTGGGGCTGCACAAAGAGCTGGTCTAGAAGATCAACTCGGTGGAGTTCTTTTACCCAGGTTCGGGCCGTAAGTGATGCGTAAAACCCTAGTCCTCCTTTGTGTGTATTTGGTGTTCTTGAGTTCTTGAACTAGCTGTGGTGCATGCCCAGTCAAAAAAGTCGGAATCCTTCCTCAGTGCACCTCGGGCCTCCTTTTATATGTCAAAGGGGTCGCCACAGTGGCACACAGGAGGTGGAAAGTATGTACAGTGTACAAGTTTATCTCCTGGCATCCTAGGACAAACACATTTAATGCGTTGGCTATGTGTCCTCTTGCTTTATCGGGGACGGTAAAGAGGCTTTTCCCGTCCATCGCCGCCTCGCCTTGCTTTGACGCGCGTCCCAGGTGACGAGGCATGCAGCGCCACGCTGGCTGGCTGATTGCTGAGCTGGTGCGGTGCCAGGGTCTTCACGAAGATCCGCATGCCACCACGCAGGTGCTTGGCTGGTTGGCTTAGAAGCTACATGCTGCCACGTAAGCGTGTGCCTAGTTGGTAGGCTGGTCGCCACGTCGGAACAAGCGCGGGGCAGTGAAGCTTTGGTAAGTGCGGGCCTAGCTTTGGCTTCGTAGACGCCCCCGGCGCGGGGCAGCGAAGCTTTGGTAAGTGCGGGCCTAGCTTTGGCTTGCGTCATCCTGCGGTGTAGTAAAGAGGCGGCCCATGTCTTCCCCATAAGAAAAGGGGAAACCGTAGGGCCGCTGCTCATTTACTTTCCTCGCCTCCCTTAACCTTGGGACCGCCGTTCCATGTTTCCCACCACGCCCGCCTTTTTCGCCACGTACGCCGCATGCATGGCACATGGTAGGTGACGGACGTGTGGGATATGGGAAGGCGCGCCATGGCCGATACCCATGCGCCTTTGATTGGTGCGGGGAGGGCAGTCGATGACCTCGCTCGTTGCCAACTTAATGAGCCAGACTTGAAAAGGCTCTTCGGAGGCGTAGAGCTGGTCTCCAGCCTTCCCTGCTTGGATATAAAGAGGGAACTCAGGAGGAGGAGGAGGAGGAGGAGGAGAGGCATTGTCTCGCGCCTCCCCTTCTCCCCATTCTCCACCCACTGCCATGCCGAGAGGGCGTGGCCGTGGCCATCCTTCTGCGGAGGCGACTAGGTCCTCCTCCCGCCAGAGAGCCGCGGCGGTTAAGGAAGAGCCCGACGCCCAAGGCGAAGGCCATGATCGAGGCGGGGGCGCCGGACGGGGCCGCGATCAGCGAGGTGGTCGAGGCAGAGGTGGGAGCAGAAGGGGGACGCCCACGTCATCACCATCACCATCCCCGCCACCATCTCCTCCTGCTTCATCGAGCGGCCATGTCGGGGACACGGCGCTAGAGTTCATCCTGTAGTTGCGCAAGCCACCGCGTAGCCACCTTCGCCTTCCCGAGGCGTTCGTGAGGGTGCTGGAGGTCGACCAGCCGCTGAGGCTGAGGCTTCACATGAAGGGGTGTTGCAATGGCGACATGTGGGTGAACACAAGGTTCCCCGCCCTTCATGTAATGCTCCTTCGTCGGGGTTGGAAAACCTTTGCACATGCCCACTGCTTGATGAAGGGGTATGTTCTCCTCTTCAAATTAGTGGAGAGCGACCTGCTCTCTGTCAAGGTCTTCGGGCGCACGGGACACAGGTTAGGGTGCTGCGCGGAGAGCTCGACCGATGACGAGAGCTCCTCCTTGAGCAGCGGCGATGAGGAGGGGACCGGTGGGGAGGACGACAGGGACGGGTCCGACTAGACATCCGACGCCCCGTCCCTAGGCGACGCCGGCAGCAGCACCATCTGCACCTATCCTTCTCCCTGGCAGAGTGATTTGCCGGGGGAAGGGTAGTTCTTGGCGGCGGCTCCTTGAGCCGGCACCTTGAACTTCTCAGGGCCGTCGCTTCTAGCGACCGGTGCTGGGAGGCCTGCGAAGACGAGGAAGGTGGGTGGCGGGCCGTCAAGTCGGAGTACGATGGCATCGACGCCTTCGTCTTGTATTGTCGGCCCGCTGCCTCATCTTCTGGCTTCTTCCCCGGCACCGTCATCACCAGCTCCCACTTTGGGCGGCCGCTGGGACGTTGTCTTGGTGTGTTTTGTTGCTTGTACCTCGCCTAGGCACTCCTTTGGCCCTCCTGTTATCCTGATCCGCTTCCTGAGGAGAGGGACAAGAAAGGGATTACGGGCATCTTATCTCTCTTTTTTTCTTAAGCCTGAGGGCACTTGTCGAATTTAGACTTTGTAACCCCTTGCTCATGTTTACATTCCATATGAATTGTACTTGTTCGACAATGTATTAATGAAAAGGGTGTTTGCCGGGTTCTTTTGTGCGTGAGCGAGGCCCACACTAAGGAGCGAGTCCTTGTTATTTTAAACAAACAATGTCGCCCGACAACAAACCTTGCCGCCCCTCGCGTTATACCACGGTCATCCCCACGCCCTTGGCGGGAGTAGGGGTAAAGCAGGATTAGGCCCTTCGCTTGCTTCCCTTCCACCGCAACTACAACCAGATTTCAGCCTGAAAGGAATTTCGGGCATAGGAAGGAGGGAGCACGGTGGCACGGGAACGAACGAAGTTTCATACGTTCAAGCTTCATATGGAAACACATAGCAGGGGAGAGAAAACTTATCTAAATTTGCAGCCCCCGGCAACCTCAGCTTGCCAGGGTCGGGGGTGTCGATCTGCCTTCTTTTCTCCAAATGGCTCTGCAAAAGCGCCTGTGCAGCCCGCGAACCAAGAACGGACTGGAAGAGATAGAAAGACATTCACTTGACCCCTATGCTAGGGATCAGTTGCCGCTGAGCACTATCGATCCTAACAGAGAGAGACTCAACCTAGAATGCATGCTAAATTCTAGGGCGCCAGCCCTTCATTTATTTATCTAATTCTCAGGGTCTGCGCCTGGCTTTGTACAAAGGGTTACATGCCTTACCGGCAAGGCTTGTACAAAAAGTGGTCTGCTGGGAGGCCCTGCAACCGCGCCTTATGGGTAAAACTTATGAAGATGTTCGATGTTCTAGGAGTTGCTCACTGGAATTCCATCTTCGGTGTCTAGGCGGATTGCGCCAGGCCTGGTGACTCGTATTACCCAATAAGGGCCTTCCCACTTCGACGTCAACTTGTTGGAATTCTTGGCGGATTGAGCTCGCCGAAGAACAAGATCGCCTTCCTCAAGGCTTCGGGTATGAACCTTGTGGCTATGGTAGCGGCGCAAGGCATGCTGGTAGTGAGCAGCTCGCACAGCAGCCCGAAGACGATCTTCCTCAAGGAGCATCGCATCATCTTGGCGCAACTGCTCTTGCTCAAGCTCATCATAAGTGAGCACTTGAGGTGACCCATATATGAGTTCCATGGGGAGAACTGCTTCTGCCACGTATACCAGGGCAAATGGTGTCTAGCCAGTGGCTCGATTTGGCATCATTCTAATCGACCAAAGAACCATTGGCAACTCATCAACCCAGCGCCTTCCGCACTTGTGTAGCCTGTCAAAAGTCCTGGTCTTGAGGCCTCGCAACACCTCTGCGTTTGCTCTCTCGGCCTGGCCGTTGCTTCTGGGATGAGCGATAGAAGCAAAACAAACCTTGCTGCTGAGGTCTCAGATATACTGCATAAAGGTGTGGCTCGTGAACTGCGTGCCATTGTCGGTGATGACCCTGTTCGGCACACCAAAACGGCAGACTAGCCCCTTGAAGAACTTGACGACTGATTGTGCTGTCACCTTTCTCACTGGTTCTACTTCCGGCCACATTGTGAACTTGTCGATCGAGACGTACAAGTACTCAAAGCCCCCAACAGCATGGGGGAAGGGGCCCAGTATGTCGAGCCCCCAGACCGAAAATGGCCACGGGATTGTCTAAAGAGCTTGGGCTGGTTGATGAAGCTTCTTTGAATGGAACTGGCACGCTTCACACTTGGTTACTAGTGCAGTTGCATCCTGGAGAGCGGTGGGCCAGAAGAAACCTTACCGAGACGCTTTGCCGGCAAGGGCTCTTGACCCTATGTGGGAGCCACACGTGCCTCCATGTATCTCTGCCAACAGCTCCAGTCCGTCTTCCCGAGGAATGCACTTCAATTTCACGCCGTTCGATCTCCTTCTGTATAGGGCATTATCCACAAACTGGTACATGTTGGACCGACGGGCTACTTTCTTTGCTTCTTCCTGTTCCTCAGGGAGTTCCCCGGTTTGGAGGAAATGGACGGTGTGCTGCACTCATGCTGGAGGCTGGGGCTCGACGGCAAGGACTAAATGCTCATCTTCGGCCGCAGGGGCAGCTGCCTCTACGACCAGGGCTTGGGGTCCTGCCGGAGGTTGCTGCCTTTGGCAAGCTTGGGGCACCTGGCAGCGTCCTTGTCGGCGGCTCCTAGGAGCTCAGTGGGAAAGTACTTGCCAGGGCCCGCCTTCCTTCGCTTGCTCTGTCCTGCTGATGGCTCAACACATGGCTGGGTCAATTGAAGCACAAAGGTACCTAGTTCCACAGGCAACTTGAGGGCAGCGCATTTTGACAAGTCGTCGGCAATGCTGTTCTCCGCTCGGGGAACATGCTCTGCGTGCAGACCGTCAAAACGCTCTTCCAACTTCCTCACCTCATCCACATAAGCTTCCATCAGCGGGCTCTGGTAATCCTTATTGACTTGCTTGACGACGAACTGCGAATCACCTCTGATGATGAGCTTCTTGATTCTGAGGTTTACCATGATCCTGAGACCGGCAAGCAATCCCTCATACTCCGCTGTGTTGTTTGTTGACTTTTCCCGGGGAATGTGCATCTGGACTACGTACTTGAGTCGCTCTCTGGTGGGTGCGACGAGCAGCACGCTGGCACCAGCACCTTGCAGCGAGAAGGCTCCGCCAAAGTACATGATCCAATCACGGCTTTTCTCCTTGCCAGGAAGGGTGGTCTCTCTGACTTCTTCGTTTGGCGTTGAGGTCCATTCCGCTACGAACTCTGCCAAGGCTCGGCTCTTGATTGTTGAAGTGCTTTCAAATTTGAGTCTGAAGCTTGACAGTTCCAATGCCCACTCCATAATCCTCCCAGTGGCATCCGGATTGTGCAAGATCCGTTGCAAAGGGAGGCGGGTGACGATGGCGATCTCATGTGCTTGGAAGTAGTGACACAACTTTCTCGAGGCCATAAGAAGGCCGAAAAGTAGCTTTTGTATGCCAGAATATCTTGATCTAGCCCCCTGCAAGAGGGAACTGACAAAATAAACCGGGTGCTGCACCACCTTCTTCTTCTGTTCGACTTCGCCCGCTTGCGCGGGCCCCGTCTTGGCGGGACCAGGCTCCTCCGGGGGTTCTGCCTTGCCAGCATCAGGCCCTGCCGGGGAGAGCTCCGGCCCATTATCCAAAGGCTCTGCCGCTACCGCTGCTTCTTCCTCAAATTCCTTCTGTGCCACTATCATAGTGCTAACCACTTGATTCGTTGCCGCTAGGTATAGCAGCATCGGCTCTTATGGTTTAGGTGCGACTAGTATTGGCGTGGAGGAGAGGTATCTCTTCAAATCTTGCAGCGCCGCCTCTGCCTCGAGAGTCCATTTCATTGGACCCGCCTTATTCAAAACTTTGAAGAAGGGGAGGGTGCGCTCAGCAGATTTGGAGATGAACCTACTTAGAGCAGCGACACAGTCGGCAAGCCTTCGAACATCTTTGACTCGTCTTGGAACCTTAATATGCTCAATTTCTTTGATCTTGTCGGGATTTGCTTCGATTCCACGTTGAGACACAAAGAATCCGAGAAGTTTGCCGAATGGAACGCCAAACACACACTTCTCTGGGTTGAGCTTGAGGTTGATCTTGCGTAGGTTGGCAAATGTTTCGTCCAAATCTTGCACGAGCGTGGCCTTGTCTTTGGTTTTGACTACTATATCATCCATATAGGCTTCCATATTTCTATGCAGCTCGGGCTCAAAACCAATTTGGACCGCTCGGGCAAATGTTGAACCCGCGCTCTTCAACCCGAAAGGCATCCGTACGAAACAGTACGTACTACATGGGGTGATGAATGTAGTTTTATCTTCGTCTTCCTTCATCATGAAGATCTGGTGGTATCCTGAGTAGGCGTCGAGGAATGACAACAGGTCACACCCGGCAGTGGAGTCCACGATCTGGTCAATGCGTGGCAAAGGGAAAGGATCCTTTGGACATGCCTTATTGATGTCTGTGTAGTCAATACACATCCTCCACTTCCCATCTGCCTTACGCACTAGCACTGGATTGGCCAACCATGTGGGGTGGAGCACTCCTCTGACCAAGCCTGCCACCTCCAACTTCCTAATTTCTTCGATGACGAACTCTTGTCGCTCCAAAGCTTGCTTTCTGACCTTCTGCTTGACAGGCCGTGCATGGGGACCGACATCAAGGTGGTGCTCAATCACCTCCCTGGGAACGCCGGGGATGTCGGATGCTTGCCATGTAAACACGTCGACATTCGCCCGCAGGAAGGCGACGAGCGCGCTTTCCTATTTACTGTCGAGGGTGGAGCTTGTGGTAAAAGCTCCACCCGTGCGATCCTCCTTGACGGGCACCTTCTTAGTTTCTGGCGGGGCCGCCTTGGACCTCTTGCTCCCGTTGGCGGAACTCTCTGGCACGTCCTCAACGGTAACACGATGCTCCGAAGAGGCATGTTTGCCGGAGGAGGCGTAGGAGCCCTTGCCGGGGTCAGAGGTCTTGCCGGAAGGGGCCTTGCCGGAAGAGGCAGAGGTCTTGCCGGTTTTCTTCCCACCCCGGGCCTCAGCGACAGGAACAAGCGTCTTGGCGGTAGCCGCTGCAACTGCCTCCCGGTAGAGTTGGTCGGCGCAGATAAGCGCGTGCTTCTTGTCGGAGGGGACAGTGATGATGCTCATCGGCCCGGGCATCTTCAATGTGTTGTAAGCGTAATGTGATGCTGCCATAAACTTGGCCAGTGCTGGGCGGCCAAGGATCCCATTATAAGGCAAGGGGATCCTGGCTACATCAAAAACGATCTTCTCCATCTAATAGTTCAGCTTTCCCCCAAACGTGACGGGCAACGTGACCTTGCCCTTCGGCTGACTCCTCCCCGGATTGAACCCTTGAAATGTGCCCGTCTCCTCAAGGTCTCCATTGGGGATCTCTAGCCTTTCAATCACAGCGGGCGAGATCAAGTTCAGACCGACCCTGCTGCCAACTAGTATTTTCGTCACCTTGAGGTTGCGTATCGTTGGGGAGACCAACAACGACAAACACCCGACCGTAGTTGTGCGGTCAGGGTGATCCTCGGTGTCAAAAATAATAGGCATGCTGGACCACTTCAGTGGCCTCTGGGCATCGAACGATGGCTCCGCCGTAGTGACTTCACGCGCCCACTGCTTTAGTTGGCGGTGAGAGGTGTGTAGAGAGGCACCACCGTCGACGCACATGGCCTCCGTAGCTTTCTAGAACTCGTGTTCGCCGGACTCGTTGTCCTCATCATGATCATCATCCTCCTCCTTCTTGTCGCGGCCCCGAGCGGGCCTCTCTTGCTGATTATCCTTGTCGCGGCGGCCTCCCCGACCGCCACGCTTCTTGCCGGACCCTTTAGCACCATCCTGGCCTTTCTCCTTGTCGCGCCTCTCATATTTAGCTTTCTGCTTCTCTGCAAGCAGCTCAACCCGCCGACAATTCTGGAGGTCGTGGCCTTTGGTGTGGTGGATCTTGCAATACTGCTTGTCGGGGCCTCCTGGCTTGTCGGCAGCCGCCAAAGCCCGGCAGGCGGCGCACCCGGCAACTTCCTTGTCGGGGTCGTCAACCTTGGTCTTCTTGGCGGTGCCGGGGTCGCCAGATTCCTCGACGGCAAGCACGATCTTTCCCTTACACTTCCTGTTGTGGCGTCTGCCCTTCCTTGCCGGGGCGACGGCGTCTTTGTCTGTGGAGTCGGTTTCCGTGCCGGCATCTTCTCTGAGGTACTTCCTTCCTTCTTCAGCCCGAGCGCACTTGTCGGCCAGAACATACAGCTCGGCTACATCCTTAACCTTGTTCATCGCCAGCTCCTCGCGCATCTTGCGGTTGCGCACATTCTGATGGAATGCACTGATGACAGCGGCGTGATGAACATCGGGGATGTTGTACTGCACACGACTGAACCTTTGTATGTACTTGCGCAGTGACTCGCCGTCCTTCCAGGGGATGACATGCAAATCACTCGCGTGGCCAGGAGCTTGGTGGCCTCCAGTAAAGGCACCAACAAACTTGTGGCACAGATCCGTCCAAGAAGAGATGAAATCCACTGGCAGGTGCATCAACAAGGACATGATGTTGGGCTTAGGTGCCAATGAGAAATAATTGGCAAGCACCTTATCGTCGCGAGCCCCGGCAGCTTGCATCATGATGACCCACAAGTGTAGGGGATCTATCATAGATTTTCGATAAGTAAGAGTGTCGAACCCAACGAGGAGCAGAAGGAAATGATAAGCAGTTTTCAGTAAGGTATTCTCTACAAGCACTAAAATTATCGGTAACAGATAGTTTTGTGATAAGGTAATTTGTAACGAGTAGCAAGTAATAAAAGTAAATAAGGTGCATCAAGATGGCCCAATCCTTTTTGTAGCAAAGGCAAGCCTGGAAAAACTCTTATATGAAGCAAAGCGCTCCCGAGGACACATGGGAATTATCGTCAAGCTAGTTTTCATCACGTTCAAATGATTTGCGTTCGGTACTTTGATAATTTGATATGTGGGTGGACCGGTGCTTGGGTACTGTCCTTACTTGGACAAGCATTCCACTTATGATTAACCCCCATTGCAAGCATCCGCAACTACAACAAAAGTATTAAGGTAAACCTAACCATAGCATGAAACATATAGATCCAAATCAGACCCTTATGAAGCAACGCATAAACTAGGGTTTAAGCTTCTGTCACTCTATCAACCCATCATCTACTTATTACTTCCCAATGCCTCCCTCTAGGCCCAAAAAATGGTGAAGTGTCATGTAGTCGACGTTCACATGACACCACTAGAGGGATGCATGTTGGGGAACGTAATAATTTCAAAAAAATTCCTACGCACACGCAAGATCATGGTGATGCATAGCAACGAGAGGGGAGAGTGTGATCTACGTACCCTTGTAGATCAACAACAGAAGCGTTTGGTTGATGTAGTCGTACGTCTCCACGGCCTGACCGATCAAGCATCGAAACTACGGCACCTCCGAGTTCTAGCACACGTTCAGCTCGATGACGATCCCCGGGCTCCGATCCAGCAAAGCGTCGGGGAGGAGTTCCGTCAGCACGACGGCGTGGTGACGATCTTGATGTTCTACCGTCGCAGGGCTTCGCCTAAGCACCGCTACAATATGACCAAGGTGGAATATGGTGGAGGGGGGCACCGCACACGGCTAAGGAACGATCACGAAGATCAACTTGTGTGTCTAGGGGTGCCCCCCTGCCCCCGTATATAAAGGAGCAAGGGGAGGAGGCCGGCCGGCCCCTATAGGCGCGCCAGGAGGAGTCCTCCTCCTAGTAGGAGTAGGACTCCTACTAGGAGGGGGAAAGAAGTGGGGAGGGAGAGGGAAAGGGGGGCGCCGCCCCCCCTCTCCTAGTCCAATTCGGACCAGGGGGAGGAGGCGCGGGCCCACCTCTGGCAGCCCCTCTCTCTCTCCACTAAGGCCCATATGGCCCATTACTTCTCCCGGGGGGTTCCGGTAACCCTCCGGCCCTCCGGTTTTCTCCGAAATCACCCGGAACACTTCCGGTGTCTGAATATAGCCGTCCAATATATCAATCTTTATGTCTCGACCATTTCGAGACTCCTCGTCATGTCCGTGATCACATCCGGGACTCCGAACTAACTTCGGTACATCAAAACTCATAAACTCATAATATAATTGTCATCGAAACCTTAAGCGTGCGGACCCTACGGGTTCGAGAACAATGTAGACATGACCGAGACATGTCTCCGGTCAATAACCAATAGCGGAACCTGGATGCTCATATTGGCTCCTACATATTCTACAAAGATCTTTATCGGTCAGACCGCATAACAACATACGTTGTTCCCTTTGTCATCGGTATGTTACTTGTCCGAGATTCGATCATCGGTATCTTAATACCTAGTTCAATCTCATTACTGGCAAGTCTCTTTTACTCATTCCGTAATACATCATCTCACAACTAACTCATTAGTTGCAATGCTTGCAAGGCTTATGTGATGTGCATTACCGAGAGGGCCCAGAGATACCTCTCTGACAATCGGAGTGACAAATCCTAATCTCGAAATATGCCAACCCAACATGTACCTTTGGAGACACCTGTAGAGCTCCTTTATAATCACCCAGTTACGTTGTGACGTTTAGTAGCACACAAAGTGTTCCTCCGGCAAACGGGAGTTGCATAATCTCATAGTCATAGGAACATGTATAAGTCATGAAGAAAGCAATAGCAACATACTAAACGATCGGGTGCTAAGCTAATGGAATGGGTCATGTCAATCATATCATTCACCTAATGATGTGATCTTGTTAATCAAATAACAACTCCTTGTTCATGGTTAGGAAACATAACCATTTGATTAACGAGCTAGTCAAGTAGAGGCATACTAGTGACACTCTGTTTGTCTATGGATTCACACATGTATTATGTTTCCGGTTAATACAATTCTAGCATGAATAATAAACATTTATCATGATATAAGGAAATAAATAATAACTTTATTATTGCCTCTAGGGCATATTTCCTTCAGTCTCCCACTTGCACTAGAGTCAATAATCTAGTTCACATCGCCATGTGATTCAACACTAATAGTTCACATCACCATGTGATTAACACCCATACTTCACATCGTCATGTGACCTATACCCAAAGGGTTTACTAGAGTCAATAATCTAGTTCACATCATTTATGTGATTAACACCCAAAGAGTACTAAGGTGTGATCATGTTTTGCTTGTGAGATAATTTTAGTCAACGGGTCTGTCACATACAGATCCGTAAGTATTTTGCGAATTCTATGTCTACAATGCTCTGCACGGAGCTACTCTAGCTAATTTCTCCCACTTTCAATATGTATCTAGATCGAGACTTAGAGTCATCCAGATCTGTGTCAAAACTTGCATCGACATAACTTTTTACGACGAACCTTTTGTCACCTCCATAATCGAGAAATATTTTCTTATTCCACTAAGGATAATTTTGACCAATGTCCAGTGATCTACTCTTAGATCACTATTGTACTCCCTTGCTTAACACAGTGTAGGGTATACAATAGATCTGGTACACATCATGGCATACTTTATAGAACCTATAGCTGAGGCATAGGGAATGACTTTCATTCTCTTTCTATCTTCTGTCGTGGTCGGGCTTTGAGTCTTACTCAATTTCATACCTTGTAACACAGCCAAGAACTCTTTCTTTGACTGTTCCTTTTTTGAACTACTTCAAAATATTGTCAAGGTATGTACTCATTGAAAAAACTTATCAAGCGTCTTGATCTATCTCTATAGATTTTGATGCTTAATATGTAAGCAGCTTCACCGAGGTCTTTCTTTGAAAAACTTCTTTAAAAACACTCCTTTATGCTTTGCAGAATAATTCTACATTATTTCCGATCAACAATATGTCATTCACATATACTTATCAGAAATGTTGTAGTGCTCCCACTCACTTTCTTGTAAATACAGGCTTCACCGCAAGTCTGTATAAAACTATATGCTTTGATCATACTATCAAAGCTTTTATTCCAACTCCGAGAGGCTTGCACCAGTCCATAAATGGATCGCTGGAGCTTGCACACTTTGTTAGCTCTTTTTGGATCGACAAAACCTTCCGGCTGCATCATATACAACTCTTCTTCCAGAAATCCATTCAGGAATGCAGTTTTGACATCCATTTGCTGGATTTCATAAAATGCGGCAATTGCTAACATGATTCGGACAGACTTAAGCATAGATATGAGTGAGAAACTCTCATCATAGTCAACACCTTGAACTTGTCAAAAACCTTTTTGCGACAATTCTAGCTTTGTAGATTGTAACACTACTATCAGCGTCCGTCTTCCTCTTGAAGATCCATTTAATCTCAATGGCTCGCCGATCATTGGGCAAGTCAATCAAAGTCCATACTTTGTTCTCATACATGGATCTCATCTCAGATTTCATGGCCTCAAGCCATTTCGCGGAATCTAGGCTCATCATCGCTTCCTCATAGTTCGCAAGTTCGTCATGGTCTAGTAACATGACTTCCAGAACAGGATTACCGTACCACTTTGGTGCGGATCTCACTCTGGTTGATCTATGAGGTTCAATAGTATCTTGTTCTGAAGTTTCATGATCATCATCATTAGCTTCCTCACTAACTGGCGTAGGTGTCACAGAAACAGTTTTCTGTGATGCACTACTTTCCAATAAGGGAGCAGGTACAGTTACCTTGTCAAGTTCTACTTTCCTCCCACTCACTTCTTTCGAGATAAACTCCTTATCTAGAAAGTTTCCGAACTTAGAAACAAAAGTCTTGCCTTCGGATCTGTGATAGAAGGTGTATCCAATAGTTTCCTTTGGATATCCTATGAAGACACATTTCTCTGATTTGGGTTCGAGCTTATCGGGTTGAACCTTTTTCACATAAGCATCGCAGCCCCAAACTTTCAGAAGCGAGAACTTTGGTTTCTTGCCAAACCACAGTTCATAAGGCGTCGTCTCAACGGATTTTGATGGTGCCCTATTTAACGTGAATGCGGCCGTCTCTAGAGCGTATCCCCAAAACGGTAGCGGTAAATCAGTAAGAGACATCATAGATCGCACCATATCTAGTAAAGTACGATTACGACGTTCGGACACACCATTACGCTGTGGTGTTCCGGGTGGCGTGAGTTGCGAAACTATTCCACAAATTTTCAAATGTACACTAAACTCGTAACTAAAATATTCTCCTCCACGATCAGATCGTAGGAATTTTATTTTCTTGTTACGATGATTTTCTACTTCACTCTGAAATTCTTTGAACTTTTCAAATGTTTCAGACTTGTGTTTCATTAAGTAGATATACCCATATCTGCTTAATTCATCTGTGAAGGTGAGAAAATAACGATATCCGCCACGAGCCTCAATATTCATCGGACCACATACATCTGTATGTATGATTTCCAACAAATCTGTTGCTCTCTCCATAGTACCGGAGAACGGTGTTTTAGTCATCTTGCCCTTGAGGCACGGTTCGCAAGTACCAAGTGATTCATAATCAAGTGGTTCCAAAAGTCCATCAGTATGGAGTTTCTTCATGCGCTTTACACCGATATGACCTAAACGGCAGTGCCACAAATAAGTTGCACTACATTATTAACTCTGCATCTTTTGGCTTCAACACTATGAATATGTGTGTCACTACTATCAAGATTCATCAAAAATAGACCACTCTTTAAGGGTGCATGACCATAAAAGATATTACTCATATAAATAGAACAACCATTATTCTCAGATTTAAATGAATAACCGTCTCGCATCAAACAAGATCCAGATATAATGTTCATGCTTAACGCTGGCACCAAATAACAATTATTTAGGTCTAATATTAATCCCGAAGGTAGATGTAGAGGTAGCGTGCCGATTGTGATCACATCGACTTTGGAACCGTTTCCCACGCGCATCGTCACCTCGTCCTTAGCCAATCTTCGCTTAATCCGTAGTCCCTGTTTCGAGTTGCAAATATTAGCAACAGAACCAGTATCAAATACCCAGGTGCTACTGCGAGCATTAGTAAGGTACACATCAATAACATGTATATCACATGTACCTTTGTTCACCTTGCCATCCTTCTTATCCGCCAAATACTTGGGGCAGTTCCGCTTCCAGTGACCAGTCCCTTTGCAGTAGAAACACTTAGTCTCAGGCTTAGGACCAGACTTGGGCTTCTTCACTTGAGCAGCAACTTGCTTGTTGTTCTTCTTGAAGTTCCCCTTCTTCCCTCTGCCCTTTTCTTGAAACTAGTGGTCTTGTCTACCATCAACACTTGATGTTTTTCTCGATTTCTACCTTCGTCAATTTGCGCATTACGAAGAGCTTGGGAATCGTTTCCGTTATCCCTTGCATATCATAGTTCATCACGAAGTTCTACTAACTTGGTGATGGTGACTAGAGAATTCTGTCAATCACTATCTTATCTGGAAGATTAACTCCCAATTGAATCAAGTGATTATTATACCCAGACATTTTGAGTATATGCTCACTGACAGAACTGTTCTCCTCCATCTTGCAGCTATAGAACTTATTGGAGACTTCATATTTCTCAATCCGGGCATTTGCTTGAAATATTAACTTCAACTCCTGGAACATCTCATATGCTCCATGACGTTTAAAATGTCGTTGAAGTCCCGATTCTAAGCCGTAAAGCATGGCACACTGAACTATCGAGTAGTCATCAGCTTTGCTCTGCCAGACATTCATAACATCTGGTGTTGCTCCAGCAGCAGGCCTGGCACCCAGCGGTGCTTCCAGGACGTAATTATTCTGTGCAGCAATGAGGATAATCCTCAAGTTACGGACCCAGTCCGTGTAATTGCTACCATCATCTTTCAACTTTGCTTTCTCAAGGAACGCATTAAAATTCAATGGAACAACAGCACGAGCCATCTATCTACAATCAAGCATAAACAAGCAAGATACTATCAGGACTAAGTTCATGATAAATTTAAGTTCAATTAATCATATTACTTAAGAACTCCCACTTAGATAGACATCCCTCTAATCCTCTAAGTGATTACGTGATCCAAATAAACTAAACCATGTCCGATCATCACGTGAGATGGAGTAGTTTCATTGGTGAACATCGCTATGTTGATCATATCTGCTATATGATTCACACTCGACCTTTCGGTCTCTGTGTTCCGAGGCCATACCTGTATATGCTTGGCTCGTCAAGTATAACCTGAGTATTCTGCGTGTGCAACTATTTTGCACCCGTTGTATTTGAATGTAGAGCCTATCACACCCGATCATCACGTGGTGTCTCAGCACGAAGAACTTTCGCAACGGTGCATACTCAGGGAGAACACTTCTTGATAATTAGTGAGAGATCATCTTATAATGCTACCGTCAATCAAAGCAAGATAAGATGCATAAAAGATAAACATCACATGCAATCAATATAAGTGATATGATATGGCCACCATCATCTTGTGCTTGTGATCTCCATCTTCGAAGCACCGTCATGATCACCATCGTCACCGGCGCGACACCTTGATCTCCATCGTATCATCGTTGTCGTCTCGCCAATCTTATGCTTCCACGACTATCGCTACCGCTTAGTGATAAAGTAAAGCATTACAGCGTGATTGCATTGCATACAATAAAGCGACAACCATATGGCTCCTGCCAGTTGCCGATAACTCGGTTACAAAACATGATCATCTCATACAATAAAATTTAGCATCATGTCTTGACCATATCACATCACAACATGCCCTGCAAAAACAAGTTAGACGTCCTCTACTTTGTTGTTGCAAGTTTTACGTGGCTGCTACAGGCTTAAGCAAGAACCAATCTTACCTACGCATCAAAACCACAACGATAGTTTGTCAAGTTGGTGCTGTTTTAACCTTCGCAAGGACCGGGCGTAGCCACACTCGGTTCAACTAAAGTTGGAGAAGCTGTCACCCGCAAGCCACCTATGTGCAAAGCACGTCGGGAGAACCGGTCTCGCGTAAGCGTGCGCGTAATGTCGGTCCGGGCCGCTTCGTCCAACAATACCGCCGAACCAAAGTATGACATGCTGGTAAGCAGTATGACTTATATCGCCCACAACTCACTTGTGTTCTACTCGTGCATATAACATCAACATATAAAACCTAGGCTCGGATGCCACTTTTGGGGAACGTAGTAATTTCAAAAAAATTCCTACGCACATGCAAGATCATGGTGATGCATAGCAACGAGAGGGGAGAGTGTGATCTACGTACCCTTGTAGATCAACAATGGAAGCGTTTGGTTGATGTAGTCGTACGTCTCCACGGCCCGACCGATCAAGCACCAAAACTAAGGCACCTCCGAGTTCTAGCACACGTTCAGCTCGATGACGATCCCCGGGCTCCGATCCAGCAAAGCGTGGGGGAGGAGTTCCGTCAGCATGACGGTGTGGTGACGATCTTGATGTTCTACCGTCGTAGGGCTTCGCCTAAGCACCGCTACAATATGACCAAGGTGGAATATGGTGGAGGGGGGCACCGCACACGGCTAAGGAACGATCACGAAGATCAACTTGTGTGTCTAGGGGTGCCCCCCTTCCCCTGTATATAAAGGAGCAAGGGGAGGAGGCCGGCCGGCCCCTATAGGCGCGCCAGGAGGAGTCCTCCTCCTAGTAGGAGTAGGACTCCTACTAGGAGGGGGAAAGAAGTGGGGAGGGAGAGGGAAAGGGGGGCGCCGCCCCCCTCTCCTAGTCCAATTCGGAGCAGGGGGGAGGAGGCGCGCAGCCCACCTCTGGCAGCCCCTCTCTCTCTCCACTAAGGCCCATATGGCCCATTACTTCTCCCGGGGGGTTCCGGTAACCCTCCGGCTCTCCGGTTTTCTCCGAAATCACCCGGAACACTTCCGGTGTCCGAATATAGCCGTCCAATATATCAATCTTTATGTCTCGACCATTTCGAGACTCCTCGTCATGTCCGTGATCACATCCGGGACTCCGAACTAACTTCGGTACATCAAAACTCATAAACTCATAATATAACTGTCATCGAAACCTTAAGCGTGCAGACCCTACGGGTTCGAGAACAATGTAGACATGACCGAGACACGTCTCCGGTCAATAACCAATAGCGGAACCTGGATTCTCATATTGGCTCCTACATATTCTACAAAGATCTTTATCGGTCAGACCGCATAACAACATACGCTGTTCCCTTTGTCATCGGTATGTTACTTGCCCGAGATTCGATCGTCGGTATCTTAATACCTAGTTCAATCTCGTTACCGGCAAGTCTCTTTACTCGTTTCGTAATACATCATCTCACAACTAACTCATTAGTTGCAATGCTTGCAAGGCTTATGTGATGTGCATTACCGAGAGGGCCCAGAGATACCTCTCCGACAATCGGAGTGACAGATCCTAATCTCGAAATACGCCAACCCAACATGTACCTTTGGAGACACCTGTAGAGCTCCTTTATAATCACCCAGTTACGTTGTGACGTTTGGTAGCACACAAAGTGTTCCTCCGGCAAACGGGAGTTGCATAATCTCATAGTCATAGGAACATGTATAAGTCATGAAGAAAGCAATAGCAACATACTAAACGATCGGGTGCTAAGCTAATGGAATGGGTCATGTCAATCAGATCATTCACCTAATGATGTGATCTCGTTAATCAAATAACAACTCCTTGTTCATGGTTAGGAAACATAACCATCTTTGATTAACGAGCTAGTCAAGTAGAGGCATACTAGTGACACTCTGTTTGTCTATGTATTCACACATGTATTATGTTTCCGGTTAATACAATTCTAGCATGAATAATAAACATTTATCATGATATAAGGAAATAAATAATAACTTTATTATTGCCTCTAGGGCATATTTCCTTCAATGCAAACATACATCTCATCAAAATATCGAACGAATACCAAATTCACATGACTACTAATAGCAAGACTTCTCCCATGTCCTCAGGAACAAACGTAACTAATCACAAAGCATATTCATGTTCATAACCAGAGGGGTATGAATATGCATAATGGATCTAAACATATGATCTTCCACCAAGTAAACCAACTAGCATCAACTACAAGGAGTAATCAACACTACTAGCAACCCATAGGTACCAATCTGAGGTTTGGATACAAAGATTGGATACAATATATGAACTAGGGTTTGAGATGAGATGGTGATGGTGAAGATGTTGATGGATATTGACCCCCTCCCGATGAGAGAATCGTTGGTGATGACGATGGTGATGATTTCCCCCTCCCGGAGGGAAGTTTCCCCGGTAGAACAGCTCTGCCGAAGCCCTAGATTGGTTCCGCCTCGTGGCGGAGGAGTTCTGTCCCGTCATCTTGCTTATTATTTTTCCTCGGACGAAAGACCTCATATAGCAGAAGATGGGCATCGGAGGGCCAGCAGGGAGCCCACGAGGCCGGGGGTGCGCCCCCACTCTCGTGGTTGGTGGGTGGCCCCCTCTAGTACTTCTTGTGCTCAATATTTTTTATATATTCTGAAACGTGCTCCCGTGAAGTTTCATGACTTTTAGATGTGCAGAATAGGTCTCTAATATTTGCTCCTTTTCCAGCCTAGAATTCCAGCTGCTGGCATTCCCCCTCTTCATGCAAACCTTGTAAAATAAGAGAGAATAGTGATGAGTATTGTGACATAATGTGTAATAACAGCCCATAATGCAATAAATATCGATATAAAAGCATGATGCAAAATGGACATATCAACTCCCCCAAGCTTAGACCTCGCTTTTCCTCAAGCGAGAGCCGAAATCGAAAAATATGTCCACATGTTTAGAGATAGAGGTGTCGATAAAAATAAAATACAGACATGAGGGCATCATGATCATTCTTAGAACAACAACATACATATATATATTGTCATATAATCTCTTATGCTAAAGTAACAATTCAATCACAATTTCAATTATGAATCATAAACTTCATTGAAAACTAGCAAACTCTAATCTCAGTCATTGAGGCAATTGCAATTTATCATAACATAGGAAAGAGTCAATATAAGAGCTTTTCAGCAAGTCCACATACTCAACTATCATTTAGTCTTTCACAATTGCTAACACTCACGCAATTTTTATGGGTATGGAGTTTTAATCGAACACAGAGAAAGATAGGGTCTTATAGTTTTGCCTCCCAACGTTTTACCTCAAGGGTAATGTCAACAATAATAGCTCATGCAGACTCACATCCAATTAGCTATATGTATCTAGATCTTTCCAACACATTGTGCTTGCCAAAGGATAAAATGTAAAAGGGAAAGGTGAAGATCACCATGACTCTTTTCATGAAGTATAAGACAAGAATAAAAGATAGGCCCTTCATAGAGGGAAGTAGAGGTTGTCATGCGCTTTTATGGTTGGATGCACGAAATCTTAATGCAAAAGAATGTCACTTTATATTGCCACTTGTGATATGGACCTTTATTATGCAGTATGTCGCTTTTATTTCTTCCATATCAGAAGATCGTATAAAGATTATTTTCTCCACACTAATAAGTCGTACATATTTAGAAAGCAATTTTTATTGCTTGCACCAATGACAACTTACTTGAAGGATGTTACTCAATCCAAAGGTAGATATAGTGGACTCTCATGGCAAAACTGGGTTTAGGGATATTTGGAAGCACAAGTAGTATCTCTACTTGGTGCAAATAATTGGCTAGCAAGAGAGGTAAAGGCAAGCTCAACATGTTGGATGATCCATGACAATATAATTTATGTCAGATGTAAGAAATCATAATCCATTATGTTGCCTTCCTTGTCCAATGTCAACTCTTTAGCATGTCATATTTTAATGAGTGCTCACAATCATAAAAGATGTCCAAGATAGTATATTTATATGTGAACCTCTCTTTCTTTATTACTTCCTATTAATTGCAACGATGACCAAAGCTATGTTTGTCAACTATCAACAAATTTTATTCATCATACTCTTTATATGGGAGCTCATTACTCTCCATAAGATCCATATGATCTCTTTATTTCTTTTTATTTCTTCTATTTTATTTTATTCCCTCAAGATCATAGCAAAATAATCAAGCCATTGATTCAACACTAATCTTTATTATATATAGCTCACAGACTCGATTACATGAAAAAAATCATAAAGCAAAACTCACAACTATATCATACTAAAACTTTATTCTACTAGATCAAGATATTATCAAAAGGATCAAACTAAGAAAAAGGTAAAGATAAAAGTGATGGTGATAAGATACCGGGGCACTCCCCCAAGCTTGGCAGTTGCCAAGGGGAGTGCCCATACCCGATGCTCAGTTCTTCTTTGTTGGTGAATAAGATGATGGTTTTGTTGATGGCGTAGGCTTCTTCCTTAATTTTCACTTGAGGACAGAATTTTGATCCCTTGGGTCATCAATCTCCAGCTCCAGGATTAATATCTTTTTGCATAATTCCTGCTTGTTTTCCCGCAAGAGGCGAAAAGGGATAAACTTGATCTTAAGTTTCTTTGCTCTATTGGGGAGGCTTGACTTTTTGAACTCCACATGCATGTCCCCAGGTTGAGGTAATGGGACTTCATCTTCATCTGAGCTCGTCTCCTCCTTTCCCTTAGGTTCATAGTCCTCTTCTTCTTCCGTAGTCCAACCACAATGGTCCACATCCCCATAGACCTTAGGATCTGCAAGGTAATCAGCCACATAGCTTTCTCCTTCTGAATCCTGGGATGACATGTTGCTCTAATCTGCAGCAGGACAGCTCGAAACAAAGACAGGAGATATTTGCGTGATACGGTGGTCAAAACCTCCGGGAGATTATATAATGATTTTTTACCGACCAAAAGAAGTATCGTGCAAGAAAAGGGAGTCCGAAGAGCACACGAGGTGCCCACGAGGCAGGGGGCGCGCCTAGGGGGGTAGGGCGCACCCTCCACCCTCGTGGAAGTCTCGTGTCCTTTCCGGTCTACTTCTTATTTTCCTATTTTTATATATATATATATTCCAAAATGGAGAAATATTGCCATTAGAACTGTTTTGGAGTCGGTTTACTTACCGTACCACATACCCATTCCTTTTCGGAGTCTGAAATGTTCCGAAAAGTGTCCCTTATGTATTCCTCCGGGGTTACGGTTTCAATAATATTAGCCTCAACATTTATAGGATTACCTGAGATATAATGTTTGATTCTTTGGCTGTTCACCACCTTCAGAATTGTGCCTTCGAAGTTGTTGATTTTTATGGCACCGGAACGATAGACCTCCTCGATGACGTAAGGACCTTCCCATTTAGAGATAAGTTTGCCTGCAAAAAATATTAAACGAGAGTTGTATAGCAACACATAATCACCTATATTAAACTCACACTTTTGTATCCTTTTGTCATGCCATCTTTTAACTTTTGCTTTAAACAGCTTGGCATTTTCATAGGCTTAGGTTCTCCATTCATCAAGTGAGCTAATGTCAAAAAGCCTCCTCTCACCGGCAAGTTTGAAGTCATAATTGAGCTCTTTAATGGCCCAATATGCCTTATGTTCAAGTTCGAGAGGTAAGTGACATGCTTTACCATAAACCATTTTATATGGAGACATACCCATAGGATTTTTATATGCAGTTCTATAAGCCCATAATGCATCATCAAGTTTCTTTGACCAATTCTTCCTAGATCTATTAACGGTCTTTTGCAAAATTAATTTGAGCTCTCTGTTACTCAATTCAACTTGACCACTAGACTACGGGTGATAAGGAGATGCAATTATATGATTAACATCATACTTAGCAAGCATTTTATGAAAGGCACCATGAATAAAATGTGAACCACCATCAGTCATTAAATATCAAGGGACTCCAAACCTTGGAAAAATAACTTCTTTAAGCATCTTAATAGAGGTGCTATGATTAGCACTACTAGTTGGAATAGCTTCTACCCACTTAGTAATGAAATCAACAACAACTAAAATATGTGTATACCCATTAGAGGAAGGAAAAGGTCCCATATAATCAAAGCCCCAAACATCAAATGGTTCAATAACAAGTGAATAATTCATAGGCATTTCTTGACATATACTAATATTACCAATTCTTTGACATTCATCACAAGACAAGACAAACTAACAGGCATCCTTGAAGAGAGTAGGCCAATAAAAACCGGATTGCAATACCTTATGTGCAGTTCTATCTCCAGCATGGTGTCCTCCATAGGCTTCGGAGTGACACTTGCGTAGGATCTGTTCCTGTTCATGCTCGGGTATACAACATCTAATAACACCATCTACTCCTTCTTTATAAAGATGTGGGTCATCCCAAAAGTAATGTCTTAAATCGTAGAAGAACTTTTTCTTTTGCTGGTATGTGAAACTAGGTGGTATAAATTTAGCAACAATATAATTAGCATAATCAGCATACCATGGAGTAGTACGAGTAGCATTTATGACATTTAATTGTTCATCAGGAAAGCTATCATCAATAGGTAGTGGGTCATCAAGAACATTCTCTAACCTATACAAGTTGTCTGCAACGGGGTTCTCAGCTCTCTTTCTATCAATGATATGCAAATCAAATTCTAGTAGTAGGAGAACCCATCTAATAAGTCTAGGTTTAGCATCTTTCTTTTCCATAAGATATTTAATAGCAGCATGATCTGTGTGAATAGTTACTTTTGAATCAACAATACAAGGTCAGAACTTATCACAAGCAAATACAACTGCTAAAAATTCTTTTTCAGTAGTAGCATAATTTCTCTGGGCACTATCTAGAGTTTTACTAGCATATTGGATAACATTTAATTTCTTATCAACTCTTTGCCCTAGAACAACACCTACAACATAATCACTAGCATCACACATAATTTCAAAAGGTAAATTCCAATTAGGTGGCTGAACAATAGGTGCATAAATCAAAGCTTTCTTAAGTATTTCAAATGCTTCTACACAATCATCATCAAAGACAAAAGGAATATATTTTTCTAATAGGTTAGTCAGAGGCCGAGAAATTTTTGAGAAGTCCTTAATGAACCTCCTATAAAAACCGACATGACCAAGGAAACTTCTTATACCTTTGATGTCCTTGGAACACGACATCTTTTCAATAGTATCAACTTTAGCTTTGTCAACTTCAATGCCTCTTTCAGAAATTTTATGCCCCAAGACAATACCTTCATTAACCATAAAGTGGCACTTCTCCCAGTTCAAGACAAGATTAGTTTCTTCATATCTTTGCAAAACTCGATCAAGGTTGCTCAAGCAATCATCAAAAGAGGATCCTTAAATGGAGAAATCGTCCATGAAAACCTCACAAATCTTTTCACAAAAGTCAGAGAATATGGCCATCATGCATCTTGGAAAGGTAGCAGGTGCATTACATAAACCAAAAGGCATACGTCTATAAACAGAAGTACCGAAAGGGCAAGTAAAAGTGGTCTTTGCTTGATCATCAGCTGACACAGGTATTTGAGAGAAGCCAGAGTAACCATCTAGAAAGCAAAAATGTGTATGTTTGGATAATCTTTCTAGCATTTGATCAATGAAAGGCAAAGGGCAATGATCTTTTTTAGTAGCTTTATTTAATTTGCGAAAATCAAGCATCCTATAACCTGTAATAATTCTTTGTGGAATCAATTCATCTTTATCATTAGGAACAACAGTAATACCTCCCTTCTTAGGGACACAATGGACATGACTTACCCACTGACTATCAGCAACGGGATAAATTATACCTGCCTCAAGGAGCTTTAATATTTCCTTTCTTACCACTTCTTTCATCTTAGGATTCAGCCATCGTTGGTGATCAATAACTGGTTTGGCGTCTTTCTCCAAATTTATTTTGTGTTGACATAGAGTGGGACTAATGCCCTTAAGATCATCAAGAGTATATCCAATAGCAGCACGGTGCTTCTTCAGAGTTTTCAATAATTTCTCTTCCTCCTTCTCTGAAAGGTTAGCACGAATAATAACAGGATATATCTTCTTTTCATCAAGATAAGAATATTTAAGAGTATCAGGCAATGGTTTAAGCTCAAACACGGGATCACCCTTGGGTGGAGGAGGATCCCCTAGGATTTCAACATGAAAGTTGTGTTTCAGAATAGGTCCCTGTTTAAAGAATACTTGATCTATTTCCCTTCTTTCATTCATAAACATATCATTTTCATGGTCTAGAAAATATTGTTCTAAAGGATCAGTGGGAGGCACGACAATAGAAGCAAGACCAATTATTTAATCTTTACTAGGCAATTCTTCATCACGGGGTTGTCTATGAAATTTATCAAAATTAAACTCATGAGACAAATCCCCTAAACCAACAGAAACAATATCCTTATTGCAGTCTATCTTAGCATTAACAGTATTCAAGAAGGGTCTAGCAAATATAATGGGACAAACGCTATCTTGTGGGGAACCAAGAACAAGAAAATCAGCAGGATATTTAACGTTCCCACACAAGACTTCAATATATCTAACAATCTCAATTGGTGAAATAGTATCTCTATTGGCAAGCTTAATGGTAACATCTATATCTTCTATCTCAGCAGGTGCAATATCATGCATAATTTCTTTGTATAAGGAATGATGTATTGCACTTGCACTAGCACCCATATCACATAAGCTATGATAGCCATGATCTCCTATTTTAACAGAAACAACAGGCATGCCTACAACAGGCCTATGTTTATTTTTAGTATCAGGTCTAGCAATTCTAGCAGTCTCATCACAGAAGTAAATAACATGCCCATCAATATTATCGGCCAAGAGATCTTTAACCATAGAAATACTAGGTTCAACTTTAATTTGTTCAGGGGGTTTGTGTGTCCTAATATTACTTTTGTTGACTACAGTTGAAACTTTAGCATGATCCTTTATTCTAACAGGGAAAGGTGGTTTCTCAACATAAGCAATAGGAACAACAGGATCATTATAAGTTATAGTATTTTCTTCAACTTTAATAGGTGCAACTACTTTTACTTCAATGGGAAGATTATATTTAAACCACTTCTCCTTAGGGAGATCAACATGAGTAGCAAAGGATTCATAGAAAGAAGCTACTATCTCAGAGTCAAGTACATATTTAGTGCTAAATTCATGAAATGCATCAGTATCCATAAAAGATTTAACACAATCATACTTAGGTGTTATACCTGACTCCTTACCTTTGTCGAGGTCCCAATCTTCAGAGTTGCATTTAATTCTTTCCAATAAATCCCATTTGAATTCAGTAGTCTTCATCATAAAAGATCCAATACAAGAAGTATCGAGCATGGAGCGATTACTGAGAGAAAGCCCGAGCATAATTTTTTTGAATAATCATTTCTCTTGATAGCTCATGATTGGGGCATGAATATAACATTGACTTAAGCCTCCCCAAGCTTGAGCGATGCTTTCTCCTTCGCGAGGCCAAAAATTATATATATAATTACGATCACGATGAAGAAGATGCATAGGATAAAACTTCTGGTGAAATTCCAATTTCAATCGCTTATAGTCCCATGATCCCATATCATCACATAGCCTATACCATGTCAATGCCTCTCCCTTCAAAGATAAAGGGAAGACCTTCTTCTTGATAACATCATCGGGCATACCTGCAAGCTTAAATAATCCACAAACTTCATCCACATAGATTAAGTGTAAATCGGGATGCAATGTTCCATCTCCTGGAAAAGGATTAGCTAGCAGTTTCTCTATCATACCCGAAGGAGTTTCAAAGTAGACATTTTCAGTAGGTTAAGTAGGTTGAGGGGTAACTAATTGTGGTTCCGGACAAGGTGAAGATACCCCTAACAAGCCCCTCAAAGGATTATGTTCCATAGTAACAAGTGACAGTAAATTTCAGCACACTATATAAATTTTTCCTTATCAAATTCCACCTACCAAAGGCGCTTCACTCCCCGGAAACGGTGCCAGAAAAGAGTCTTGATGACCCACAAGTGTAGGGGATCTATCGTAGCTTTTCGATAAGTAAGAGTGTCGAACCCAACGAGGAGCAGAAGGAAATGATAAGCAGTTTTCTGTAAGGTATTCACTGCAAGCACTGAAATTATCGGTAACAGATAGTTTTGTGATAAGGTAATTTGTAACGAGTAGCAAGTAATAAAAGTAAATAAGGTGCAGCAAGATGGCCCAATCCTTTTTGTAGCAAATGACAAGCCTGGACAAACTCTTATATGAAGGAAAGCGCTCCCGAGGACACATGGGAATTATTGTTAAGCTAGTTTTCATCACATTCATATGATTCTTGTTCGGTACTTTGATAATTTGATATGTGGGTGGATCGGTGCTTGGGTACTGTCCTTACTTGGACAAGCATCCCACTTATGATTAACCCCCGTTGCAAGCATCCGAAACTACAACAGAAGTATTAAGGTAAACCTAACCATAGCATGAAACATATGGATCCAAATCAGCCCCTTACGAAGCAAAACATAAACTAGGGTTTAAGCTTCTGTCACTCTAGCAACCCATCATCTACTTATTACTTCCAAATGCCTCCCTCTAGGCCCAAACAATGGTGAAGTGTCATGTAGTCGACGTTCACATGACACCACTAGAGGGATGACAACATACATTTCATCAAAATATCGAACGAATACCAAATTCACATGACTACTAATAGCAAGACTTCTCCCATGTCCTCAGGAACAAACGTAACTACTCACAAAGCATATTCATGTTCATAATCATAGGGGTATTAATATGCATAATGGATCTGAACATATGATCTTCCACTAAGTAAACCAACTAGCATCAACTACAAGGAGTAATCAACACTACTAGTAACCCACAGGTACCAATCTGAGGTTTGGATACAAAGATTGGATACAAGAGATGAACTAGGGTTTGATATGAGATGGTGCTGGTGAAGATGTTGATGGAGATTGACCCCCTCCCGATGAGAGGATCGTTGGTGATGATGATGGTGATGATTTCCCAAGTTTCCCCGGCAGAACAGCTCTGCCGGAGCCCTAGATTGGTTCCGCCAAGGTTCCGCCTCGTGGCGGCGGAGTTTCGTCCCGTGAGCTTTCTTATTATTTTTCCTCAGAGAAAGACCTCATATAGCAGAAGATGGGCATCGGAGGGACACCAGGGAGCCCACGAGGTAGGGGTGCGCCTAGGGGGTAGGGCGCGCCCCCACCCTCGTGGCTGGTGGGTGGCCCTTTGGTACTTCTTGCGCTCAATATTTTATATATATTCTGAAACGTCCTCCTGTGAAGTTTCAGGACTTTTGGAGATGTGCGGAATAGGTCTCTAATATTTTCTCCTTTTCCGGCCCAGAATTCCAGCTGCTGGCATTCCCCCTCTTCATGCAAACCTTGTAAAATAAGAGAGAATAGTGATGAGTATTGTGACATAATGTGTAATAATAGCCCATAATGCAATAAATATCGATATAAAAGCATGATGCAAAATGGACGTATCACATCACGATGGTGTAGATGCTGAGGAACTCCGATGGGTGAGTCTTGTCATTGTATTTTTCTCCAACCTCAGGCTTGAACGTGCGGTGGGTGGGCCACTGGAACTGTCGCAGCTCACGGGTGAAAGCTGGACAACCCACCTCATAAGGTAGGTCACCATTACCCCTGATGCTGGGCGGTCCACCGTGGGTCCCACACGTCTATCTGACTGATGGCGTGTGTCTGGCCGCCGCTCGATTATGGTCCGAGCGTCTTCCAAAGCTCGCTCCTAAAGGACTTGGCGTTGGTCACGGCGGGCTCACGGATCAGACGACGCCGTAGAATCATTGTCGCGGGCGTCGGCCCGGCGAGCCGGCGGTTGTTGTTGCGGCCGTGGGGGAGGAGAGTGCACCGTGGTCGCAGTTGATACGTCTCCGTCGTATCTACTTTTCCAAACACTTTTGCCCTTGTTTTGGACTCTATCTTGCATGATTTGAATGGAACTAACCCGGACTGATGTTGTTTTCAGCAGAATTACCATGGTGTTATTTATGTGCAGAAAGAAACATTCTCGGAATGACCTAAAACTTCACGGAGCATCTTTTCAGAAAATATGAAAAATACCTGCAAAAGATGAAGGCCAGGGGGCCCACCACCTGTCCATGAGGGTGGGGGGCGCGCCCCTACCTTGTGGGCCCCTTGTTGCCTCTCCGACTCCAACTCCAACTTCATATATTGTGTTTCGGGGAGAAAAAAATGAGAGAGAAGAAATCATAGCGTTTACGATACGGAGCCGCCGCCAAGCCCTAAAACCTCTTGGGAGGGCTGATCTGGAGTCCGTTCGGGCCTCCGGAGAGGGGAATCTGTCGCCATCGTCATCATCAACCATCCTCCATCACCAATTTCATGATGCTCACCGTCGTGCGTGAGTAATTCCATCGTAGGCTTGCTGGACGGTGATGGGTTGGATGGGATCTATCATGTAATCGAGTTAGTTTTGTTAGGGTTTGATCCCTAGTATCCACTATGTTCTGAGGTTGATGTTGCTATGACTTTGCTATGCTTAATGCTTGTCACTAGGGCCCGAGTGCCATGATTTCAAATCTGAACCTATTATGTTTTCATCAATATATGAGTGTTCTTGATCCTATCCTGCAAGTCTATAGTCACCTATTATGTGTTATGATCTGTTAACCCCGAAGTGACAATAATCGGGATACTTACCGGTGATGACCGTAGTTTTAGGAGTTCATGTATTCACTATGTGTTAATGCTTTGTTCCGGTTCTCTATTAAAATGAGGCCTTAATATCCCTTAGTTTCCGTAAGGACCCCACTGCCACGGGAGGGTAGGACAAAAGATGTTATGCAAGTTCTTTTCCATAAGCATGTATGACTATATTTGGAATACATGCCTACATTACATTGACGAACTGAAGCTAGTTCTGTATCACCCTAGGTTATGACTGTTACATGATGAATCGCATCCGGCATAATTCTCCATCACCGATCCATTGCCTACGAGCTTTCCATATATTGTTCTTCGCTTATTTACTTTCCCGTTGCTATTCTATCATCACTACAAAATACCAAAAACATTGCTTTTACTACCATTACCTTTTGTTACTGTTACCACTACTATCATATTATTTTGCTACTAAATACTTTCCTGCAGATACTAAGTTTACAGGTGTGGTTGAATTGACAACTCAGCTGCTAATACTTGAGAGTATTCTTTGGCTCCCCTTGTGTCGAATCAATAAATTTGGGTTGAATACTTTACCCTCGAAAACTGTTGTGATCCCCTATACTTGTGGGTTATCAAGACTATTTTCTGGCGCCGTTGCCGGGGAGCATAGCTCTATTCTTTGAGTCACTTGGGATATATATCTGCTTATCATTATGAAGAACTTGAGAGATCCAAAAAGCAAGATCTATCCCTCAACTACGAGGGGAGGTAAGGAACTGCCATCTAGCTCTGCACTTGATTCACCTTCTGTTTTGAGTAAGCTTGCGACACCTACACCTGCTTCTGCTATTCGTTCTGATATGTTGCATGTTATTGATGATGCTACTTCTACTATGCATGATACCTATGATGAAACCACTTCTATGCTTGATACTACTGTGCCACTTGGTAAATTTCTTCATGAACAACTTGCTAGAGCTAGAGAAATTGAAAATATTGAATCTGATGATACTGATGAAAGTGATGATGAAGAATCACTTGTTATTCCTAAGGGTTATGTTTTTGATCAAGAAGCTTCTTTAGCTATTTTAGCTTGCAAAAATAGAAATGAACTCAAAAGGCTATCAGCTAAATGGAGTAAGCAATCTCTAAATGCTAGAATGAAACCTGACCCTGCTTTTGCTACTTCACCTATCTTTGTTACTGATAAGGATTATGAATTCTCTGTTGATCCTGATATAATTACTTTGGTTGAATCTGATCCTTTTCATGGTTATGAATCTGAAACTATTGTGGCACATCTTACTAAATTGAATGATATAGCCACCCTGTTCACTAAAGATGAGAGAACTCGTTACTTTTACATCCTTAAAATATTTCCGTTCTCATTAAAGGGTGATGCTAAGATATGGTTTAATTCTCTTGATCCTGGTTGTGTGCGTAGTCCCCAGGGTATGATTTATTACTTCTATGCTAAATATTTCCCCGCTCATAAGAAACAAGCTGCTTTAAGGGATATATATATAATTTTGTGCAAATTGAAGAAGAGAGTCTCCCACAAGCTTGGGGGAGGCTTCTCCAATTACTTAATGCTTTGCCTGATCATCCTCTTAAGAAAAATGAAATACTTGATATCTTTTATAATGGACTAACTGATGCCTCCAGAGATTACCTGGATAGTTGTGCTGGTTCTGTTTTCAGGGAAAGAACACCGGATGAAGCTGAAATTCTATTGAATAATATGTTGACAAATGAAAATAATTGGAAACCTCCGGAGCCAATTCCTGAGCCTATTCCTAAACCAAATCTGAAGAAGAGGGGTATTCTATTTGTCAGTCCTGAAGATATGCAAGAGGCAAAGAAATGTATGAAAGAAAAAGGTATTAAAGCTGAAGATGTTAAGAATTTACCTCCCATTGAAGAAATACATGGTCTTAATTTACCGCCTGTTGAAGAAGCATATAATCTTAATCCATTACCTATTGAAGAAACTCATGGTCTTGATAACCCGACACTGGTAGTAAAGGTAAATTCTCTCTACATATATGATAAAGCTGAAATCCCATTTACTAAATTTGCTAGCCCATGCTTAGATGAGTTTGATAAATTTATGGCTAAGCAAGAAGAATTTAATGCTTATTTTGGTAGACAATTGAAATACAATTCAAATATGCTTGAACACTTGGGTGATTACATGGCTAATGTTAAAGGTGAACTTAAACGTATTAGTAAACATGCTTCTATGGTTACCACTCAAGTAGAACAAGTACTTAAAGCTCAAAATGATTTGCTCAATGAATTGAATAGTAAGAATAATGATAATGATGTTAGAGTGGCTACTAGAACTGGTAGAATGACTCAGGAACCTTTGTATCCTGAAGGCCATCCTAAGAGAATTGAGCAAGATTCTCAGAGAAATAATATAGATGCACCTAGTCCTTCTAAAAGGAAGAAAAAGAAAAATGACAGGACTTTGCATGCTTCTAGTGAACCTGTTATTGAACCACCTGAGAATCCAAATGATATTTCTATTTCTGATGCTAAAACACAATCATGTAATGAACCTGAAACTAGTGATAATGTTAACAATAATTTTCATAATGATGCTCAACCTAGTAATGATAATGACATAGAAATTGAACCTGTTGTTGATCTTGATAACCCACAATCAAAGAATCAAAGTTATGATAAAAAAGACTTTGTTGCTTGGAAACATGGTAAATAAAGAGAGCCTTGGGTTCAGAAACCCATGCCTTTTCCTCCCAAACCATCCAAGAAAAAGGATGATGAGGATTTTGAGCGCTTTGCTGAAATGATTAGACCTATCTTTTTGCGTATGCGATTAACTGATATGCTCAAAACCAATCCTTATGCTAAGTACATGAAATATATTATTACAAATAAAAGAGAGATACCGGAAGCTGAAATTTCCACCATGCTTGCTAATTATACTTTTAAGGGTGGAATACCAAAGATAAAACTGCTTTATGTGATCTTGGAGCCGGTGTTAGTGTTATGCCTCTCTCTTTATATCGTAGACTTGATTTTAATAAGTTGACAGCTACTGAAATATCTTTGCAAATGGATGATAAATCAACTGCTATACCTGTCGGTATTTGTGAGGATGTGCCTGTTGTAGTTGCAAACATTACTATTTTAACGGACTTTGTTATTCTTGATATTCCTGAGGACGATAGTATGTCTATTATTCTTGAAAGACCCTTTTTGAATACTGCAGGGGTTGTTATTGATTGCACTAAAGGCAATGTCACTTTTCATGTTAATGGTAATGAGCATACGGTACACTCTCCGAGGAAACAACCTCAAGTTCATCTTATCAACTCTATTGGAATAATGCCATCGATTATATTTGGAGGTTTTGAATTTCCTCTTCTTACTGTCAAGAAGAAATATGATATTCTTATTATTGGGGATGTGCATATCCCCGTTGAGGTAACATAGTGTTATTCGAAATTTCTCCGGTTCCATGTTATTCGGAATGAGTTCGTTAAGAAGACTTGATCAACCTTGTTAGTGGATTCCTTTTGATGATCATGAGATGGATGAAACTAGAAGGCACAACCTTCTGTACCCCACTTTTACTTTTTGTTATTTATTTTAAATAAAATAAAAATAAATATTTTTCTGTCTATTATTTGATTATCTGTGCAATATAAAAATACCTCGAAAATTAAAGTTCTCGAAATGCCCTGAAATTTAAATATGATTTTTTCTAGAATATTTGAGAATATTTGGCACTAAGAACAAAGCAAGGGGGTCAACCACCTGCCCAGGAGGGTGGAGGGCGCGCCCCCTGCCTCGTGGGCCCACAGTGGCCCTCCTCCACTTATCCTTTCACCCATACACTCCTTCTTCCTCCCCAAAACACAAATAACCAGCTCAAACCCGAGTCCAAGCTCGTTTTGCTGCCATTTTCGATCTCCTTGCTCAAAGCATCTCTCACAAAACTGCTTGGGGAGATTGTTCCTTGGTATGTGACTCCTTCATTGGTCCAATTAGTTTTTGTTCTAGTGCTTTATTCATTTCAAATTTTTGCTGCTTAGGTGACCCTGTTCTTGAGCTTGCATGTCAAATTTATATGGTCAAAAGTACTTTTGAAGCATGATATAGGCTCTAGGCACTTGTAGGAGTAGTTGCTATCAATATTATTGAGTTTGGTTTACTTTTATTTTGAAGTTACTAAAAATTTTCAGAATTTTTCAGAGGAAGAAAAATGCTTAGGAAAATGTTCCAGGGTGGTTCCTCAAGGAAGCAAGGCCCCAGGCTTGCAATGCGTGATGCTGATGAAGAGCCACCAAGAGACGCTCCAGTGCGTCCTTGTGAGTGGCCTTCTGAGAACTTTATGGATCGAGCGGGAATTAAGGAAGAATTCAATGCATATTTGTGTAACGCTGATCTTGTGAGCTTCGAGGAAGAGAAGTGCAGCCAGTACCACAACCTCACCAGTACCTTTGTGAGGAGGTTTGAATTTTCAACTTCACGGAATTCTCCAACTATCCTGTTTGATCTTTATGATAATTCTTACACTATGGACTTAGAGGATTTTACCACTGCATGCAAACTTCCACAATGGGGTAGTATAAGGGATCCTCGCAAATCCGAATTTAGAGATTTTCTTGCTAGCATAACTGTGGGAGAATCTAGAGATATTACACAAGCTACCATAGGGAGCATTCACTTTCCTGCTATACATTACTTTGCTCTCTTCATAGGTAGGTGCATTAATGGTAAAGATGATGCATGTCACATGTGTGTCCCTGACCTCAGTATTCTTAGGAGTGCTGTGTTAGGAGATAAATCTTCTAATTTGGGAGCCATTATTACATGTAGGTTGCATCTTAATAGATTTAATGGAGATTTCCTTGGTGGAATTTATGCAACCCGCATAGCTAATTTTCTTGGTGTAGCCATACGCGAAGATGATATTGAATTACCTCCTGCTTATCTAGATTTTAATGCTATGGTTCACCACCAGTTTGTCGAGAGGAACGAATCACCTCTCCAGTATCGACTAATCTTTGACAGACGCCGTGCTGTCCTTATTACTCTCCCTGCTCCTGCCTTCTTTGATTATCAGGCAAGAGGAAGATATACTATTACTAGAGAGGAAGCAGATGAGTACGATAGGAGAGAGGAGGCCGCTCGTCACCACGCTATAGCTCAGCAGGCGATAATCGCCGCATCGCAGTACGACCCCAGCTACTAGTATGGATATCCACCAGGCCAGCTGTGGCCATAGACCAACTTAGGCCGAAAGCCTAAGCTTGGGGGAGTATGTATTTCCCACCGACATTACATTTATGCTCACACACTCATTGCTAGATGTCGGTGCTCATACTTTTTCATTTGTATCATCCATGCTAGTTTATTTCCTTTTTATGCTTTCTTCTTGTGTGTTTAATAAACCTTAAGAAAAACCAAAAAAATTAGTTGTAGCTTTTAATCAGTTTAATTTCCATGCTTGTAGTAGTAATTAAAAAGAGAACCCAAAAATATTTCCTGTTCTTCTTTTGCTTGTTGGGAGCTTTCCCGTGTAAATAGTTTTATTTCTTTTCTTTTCTTTGGGGGTCGATAGGAGAAGACAATAATTAAATTGTTAAAGTGGCTCTTATATGCATTATTGTTTATCTGACAAAAGAGCCCATATTGCCTTGTCTTCTCCTGTTTATTGAATGCCTGCAGATTCCAGCTTAGTCCAATGCACATGCACTATTATTATTATTCACATCGTTCGGTCGTGCAAGTGAAAGGCAATTATGATGATATATGATGGACTGGCTGAGATGAGAAAAGCTGGTATGAACTCAACCTCTTTTGTTTTTGTAAATATGATTAGTTCATCATTCCTGATTCAGCCTATTATGAATAAACATGTTTGCAATGACAATTAGAGATCATAGTTTCTTGTGCCATGCTTGATTAGCTATGAGTTATAATGGTTTACCTTGCGTGCCAACATGCTATTGAGATAGTTATGATGTGGTATGATAGGGTGGTATCTGTTAGAGTTATAATATAAGTCATGTACCCCTTTGTATTTATCCTGTTGTATAAGGGGTTTCCTGCATATGTTCCACACCTGTACATGTATATATATATATATCGGCCTATGGCCTCATGGGAATACATGTTGCCTATTCCTAACATGGTATTAGAGCTAGGTTAATTTTTTCGCACGCTACAACTCGTGCGTTCGATCCCTCCTCTCCAGATCGATCTCCTCTCTCGATCTCTCACCTCTCCCGATCGGCGATCGAAGCAGCAGGCCGCAGGGGGCGATCTCTCTCCTCTCCCGATCGGCGATCGAAGCTGCCGCTCCCGCTCGATCTCTGAATCGCTCGAAGGACTCCATTGACTGATCGCTAAGCACCGAAGCTGCCGCTCCCGCTCGATCTCAGCATCGCTCGAAGGCCGCCTCTGCGTCATCGCTCAGCAGGCCCAGCAGGGGTTCGTCCCGCAGGAAGGATTCCATCGCTCCCGCACTGCCACCTCCGCCTGATCGCTCGATCTCATCTCTCGCTCGCAGGCCCGACTTCGGATTCCTAAAACAAATGTCTGCTGCATTGGGCTATGTTGCTGTCCCTCGCTGTCCGGTGATCTTTGATGGTACTAACTACACCGAGTTTACTGGCTTCATGCGCATTCACATGCGTGGCATCCGTCTTTGGGGTGTTCTTTCTGGCGAGGTCTGCTGTCCGCCACGTCCGATTCCTCCGGTGGCTCCTATTCCGCCGACTCCAGCAGTTCTTCCTACGGATGCTAATCAAGCCGCCAAGGATGCGGCTAAGCTTGCTGCTGAGGCTGCTGATCGTGCTTATGATGAGAGGGTTTTGGCTTATGAGGAGGCTCTTCAGACATATCATGGTGCTCTGTCTGTTTACACCCAGTGGCTTGATGATGATGCTCATGCTGCAGCTGTTCTCACTGCTAGTGTTCTGCCCCAGTTTGCTTCTGAGTTTCTGGGTCTTCCTACTGTCTTTGAGATGTGGACCCATCTTCGTCAGCGCTATGAGCCCTCTGGTGACGCCCTGTACCTTTCTGTGGTCCGTCAGGAGCATGCTCTTCAGCAGGGAGACTCTACTGTTGATGACTTCTATGCACAGAGTTCTGCTATCTGGCGCCAGCTTGATTCTCTCCGTAGTGCTGGTTGTCGTACCTGCCCCTGTTGCCAGGCTGTCCAGGCCAATTTGGAGTTTCATCGCGTCTATGAGTTCCTGTCTCGGCTCCGTAAGGAGTTTGAGCCCCGGCGTGCTCAGTTGTTTGCTCGTAGCCGTATTTCTCTCATGGAGGCGCTTTCTGAGATTCGTGCTGAGGAGACTCGCTTACGTGGTGCTGGTTTGCTGGAGGTTCCCTCTATGCTCGTTACTCGTGCTCCTACGCCACCTGCTGCACCGACCCCTTCTCGCTCGAGTGCTCCGCCGCTCTTGCCCACTCCTTCTGGAGGCTCAGGTCGCCCCCATCCACATTGCGACTATTGCAACAACGATGGTCATCTTGAGTCTCAGTGCTACACGAAGAAGAAACACCTGCGCAAGGCGCGATCATCATCTTCAGGGACTTCGTCATCTACCTCAACAGCTTCAGCCATTGCTTTGTCTGAGCAGGATATTCTGAGACTTAAGCGTCTGCTTGCGGCTTCAGGTTCTTCCTCGACGGGTACTGCTGGTTCTGTGACTGATGCTTCCTGCACTGAGCAATCACCCTCTACACAGTCAGGTACATCCCCATGGGTTCTGGACTCTGGAGCTTCTTTTCATATGTCTTCTCATTCTTCCACTTTGTCCTCTCTTCGATCACTGGATTCTCCTGTTCATGTCTTCACTGCTGATGGTACTCCACTTTCTGTTGCTAGTAGAGGCAATCTTACCACTCCTTCTTATTCTGTTCCTGATGTTGCTCATGTTCCTCGACTTACCATGAATCTGTTTTCTGCTGGTCAACTTACTGATTCTTGTTGTCACGTCATCCTTGACGTTGACTCTTGTTCTGTCCAGGACCGTCGCACGCACACTCTGGTTGGGGCTGGCCCTCGCCGTCGTGATTCTCAGGGTCTTTGGGAGTTGGACTGGCTTCATGTTCCTTCCGCTGCCACCACCATCGCCAGTTCTTCCGCTTCTGTCGCCTCCGTTACTGGTTCCTTCCAGCAGTGGCATCATCGACTTGGTCATCTGTGTGGTTCTCGGTTGTCTTCTTTAGTTCGTCGAGGTCTTCTGGGGTCTGTCGCAGGAGATGTCTCTTTAGAGTGTCAGGGTTGTCGTCTTGGCAAGCAGATTCAGTTACCATATTCACATAGTGAGTCAGTGTCCAAGCGTCCTTTCGATTTAGTCCATTCTGATGCATGGGGTCCGGCCCCTTTCGCTTCGAAAGGTGGTCATAAATACTATATTATTTTCATAGATGATTTCTCTGGTTACACATGGCTTTATTTCATGACTTCTCGTTCTGAGGTGTTGTCTATTTATAAGCGTTTTGCTGCCATGGTTCATACTCAGTTCTCTTCACCCATTCGTGTTTTTCGTGCTGACTCCGCTGGCGAGTATATCTCTAAGATGTTGCGTGGTGTTCTTGCTGAGCAAGGGACTCTCTCTCAATTCTCTTGTCCTGGTGCTCATGCTCAGAATGGTGTGGCTGAGCGAAAGCATCGACATCTTCTTGAGATGACTCGTGCATTGATGATTGCTGCCTCTCTCCCGCCTCATTTTTGGGCTGAGGCCGTCTCCACATCCACCTATCTTATCAATATACAGCCTTCCGCTGCTCTACAAGGTGGTGTTCCTTTCGAGCGACTTTTTGATCGTTCTCCCGATTATTCGATGCTTCACTCGTTTGGTTGTGTTTGCTATGTTCTTCTTGCCCCTCGCGAACGCACCAAACTGACCGCTCAGTCTGTTGAGTGTGTCTTCTTAGGCTACAGTGATGAGCATAAGGGCTATCGTTGTTGGGATCCTATCGGTCGTCAGATGCGTATCTCTCGAGACGTGACTTTTGATGAGTCTCGTCCCTTCTACACACGCCCATCTTCCTCGACCTTTTCAATGCAGGATATCTCTTTCCTCACTTTTCCTGACTCACCTATCACCCCCGTCGAGCCTGTACCTCTCCATTCCACTTCCTCTCCTTCTCCACCTCTAGTTGATTTGCAGCCACCATCCTCCCCGGTCTCCTCGCCTAGCATGTCACCGGGTTCTCCACCTTCATCTCCGGTGACTTCCTCCCCGGTCTCCTCTCCCAGCATGTCACCGGATTCTACACCTTCATCTCCGGTGACTTCTTCGTTGCCACCCCCCGATTCTACCTTGACGATTCCTCCTTCTATTATTCCATCTTTTCCTCAGCATTACACTCGTCGTCCACGACCAGTCGATGCCTCTGTGGATGAGTCGTCATCTTCCTCTCAGCCTACTTATGGCTTGCGTTCTCGTCCTCGTCCGCCTGTTGATCGCTTTGGATTTCCCACCGCTGGTGCTGCTGTTCTTGAGCCGACTTCTTACCGTCAGGCTGTTGTTCATCCTGAATGGCAGTTTGCGATGGCAGAGGAGATTGCTGCTCTTGAACGCACTGGTACCTGGGATCTTGTTTCTCTTCCTCCCGGAGTCCGTCCGATCACTTGTAAGTGGGTCTACAAGGTTAAGACTCGCTCCGATGGTTCTCTTGAGCGTCGCAAAGCTCGTCTTGTGGCTCGTGGTTTTCAGCAGGAGCACGGTCGTGATTATGACGAGACTTTTGCTCCTGTGGCCCATATGACCATTGTTCGTACACTTCTTGTCGTTGCCTCTGCACGCCACTGGTCTATATCTCAGCTTGATGTTAAGAATGCCTTTCTTAATGGTGAGCTGCGTGAGGAGGTGTACATGCAGCCACCACCTGGGTATTCTGTTCCTGATGGCATGGTATGTCGTCTTCGTCGCTCTCTCTATGGCCTTAAGCAAGCCCCTCGCGCCTGGTTTGAGCGCTTTGCCTCTGTGATCACTGCTGCTGGTTTTTCAGCAAGTCCTCATGATCCAGCATTGTTTATTCACCTTTCTCCTCGTGGTCGGACTCTTCTTCTTCTCTATGTTGATGACATGATCATCACGGGGGATGACCCTGAGTATATTGCCTTTGTAAAGGCCCGTCTTAGTGAGCAGTTTCTTATATCTGATCTTGGACCTCTTTGCTACTTTCTTGGGATTGAAGTCTCTTCTACCTCTGATGGCTTTTTTATATCCCAGGAAAAGTATATCCAGGATCTTCTTGCTCGTGCTGCTCTTACTGACGAGCGCGTTGTTGAGACTCCTATGGAGCTCAATGTTCACCTCCGTGCTACTGATGGTGATCCTCTCCCTGACCCGACGCATTATCGTCATCTTGTTGGCAGTCTTGTCTATCTAGCTGTCACTCGTCCGGACATCTCTTATCCGGTTCATATTCTGAGTCAGTTTGTCTCTGCTCCCACATCGGTTCACTATAGTCATCTCCTTCGTGTTCTCCGATATCTTCGAGGCACGATCTCTCACCGTCTCTTCTTTCCTCGCTCCAGTTCTTTACAGCTTCAGGCCTATTCGGATGCTACGTGGCCTAGTGATCCTTCAGATCGCCGTTCACTTTCTGCTTACTGTGTTTTTCTTGGTGGTTCTCTCATTGCCTGGAAGACGAAGAAACAGCTTGCAGTTTCCCGTTCGAGTGCCGAGGCTGAGTTGCGAGCAATGGCTCTTTTGACGGCAGAGGTGACTTGGTTACGGTGGTTACTTCACGATTTTGGTGTTTCTGTCACTACACCGACTCTGCTCTTATCTGACAGTACAGGTGCTATCAGCATTGCGCGTGATCCTGTGAAGCATGAGCTCACCAAGCATATTGGTGTTGATGCTTTCTATGTGCGCGCTGGTGTGCAGGATCAGGTTATTGCTCTTCAGTATGTGCCTTCCGAGTTACAGTTGGCGGATTTCCTGACGAAGGCCCAGACTAGAGCACAACATGGCTTTTATCTCTCCAAACTCAGTGTTGTTCATCCACCATGAGTTTGAGGGGGGGGGGTGTTAGAGTTATAATATAAGTCATGTACCCCTTTGTATTTATCCCGTTGTATAAGGGTTTTCCTGCATATGTTCCACACCTGTACATGTATATATATATATATATATATATATATATATATATATATATATATATATATCGGCCTATGGCCTCATGGGAATACATGTTGCCTATTCCTAACAGTATCCTCCTCTGAATGATTGACTTGACTTGGCACATGTTCACGCATGTAGTTGAAACAAAATCAACATAGCCTTCACGATATTTATGTTCATGGTGGATTATATCCTACTCATGCTTGCATTCGGTGTTGATTAATTTTAATGCATGTTCATGACTGTTGTCGCTCTCTAGCTGGTCGCTTCCCAGTCTTTTGCTAGCCTTCACCTGTACTAAGCGGGAATACTGCTTGTGCATCCAATCCCTTAAGCCCGAAAGTTATTCCACATGAGTCCACTATACCTACCTATATACGGTATCTACCTGCCGTTCCAAGTAAATTTGTATGTGCCAAACTCTAAACCTTCAAATAAATATCCTGTTTTGTATGCTCTAATAGCTCATATATCAACTAGGGATGTCTGTATCTTCCATGTTAGGCGGGTTATTCTCAAGAGGAGTGGACTCCGCTCCTCACTCACGAGATAAATGGCTGGTCACCGGGATGCCCAGTCCCATGCTTTATGCAAACTAAATCAAAATATTGGCAAACAAAACCCCTCTGGGACTCTTGTTGGTTTGAGGCACTCGTTGTTTCGAGCAAGCCATGGATTGATGCTTGTTGGTGGAAGGGGGAGTATAAACTTTACCATTCTGTTTGGGAACCGCCTATAATGTGTGTAGCATGGAAGATATCGCCATCTCTTGGTTGATATGTTGACAATGAAAGTATACCGCTCAAAATATTATTCACCTCTGTTTGAAAACCGAGCTCTGGCACCTCTACAAATCCCTGCTTCCCTCTGCGAAGGGTCTATCTATTTACTTTTATGCTGAGTCATCATCCTCTTATTAAAAAGCACCAGTTGGAGAGCACCATTGTCATTTGCAGAATTACCATGGTGTTATTTATGTGCAGAAACAAACGTTCTCGGAATGACCTGAAACTTCACGGAGCATCTTTTCAGAAAATATGAAAAATACCTGCAAAAGATGAAGGCCAGGGGCCCGCCACCTGTCCACGAGGGTGGGGGCGCGCCTGCCCCCCTAGGGTGCCCCCTACCTCGTGGGCCCCCTGTTGCCTCTCTGACTCCAACTCCAACTCCATATATTGTGTTTCGGGGAGAAAAAGAATGAGAGAGAAGAAATCATCGCGTTTTACGATACGGAGCCGCCGCCAAGCCCTAAAACCTCTTGGGAGGGCTGATCTGGAGTCCGTCCGGGCCTCCGGAGAGGGGAATCCGTCGCCATCGTCATCATCAACCATCCTCCATCACAAATTTCATGATGCTCACCGCCGTGCATGAGTAATTCCATCGTAGGCTTGCTGGACGGTGATGGGTTGGATGGGATCTATCATGTAATCGAGTTAGTTTTGTTAGGGTTTGATCCCTAGTATCCACTATGTTCTAAGATTGATGTTGCTATGACTTTGCTATGCTTAATGCTTGTCACTAGGGCCCAAGTGCCATGATTTCAGATCTAAACCTATTATGTTTTCATCAATATATGAGTGTTCTTGATCCTATCTTGCAAGTCTATAGTCACCTATTATGTGTTATGATCCGTTAACCCCGAAGTGACAATAATCGGGATACTTACCGGTGATGACCGTAGTTTGAGGAGTTCATGTATTCACTATGTGTTAATGCTTTGTTCTGGTTCTCTATTAAAAGGAGGCCTTAATATCCCTTAGTTTCCATAAGGACCCCGCTGCCACGGGAGGGTAGGATAAAAGATGTTATGCAAGTTCTTTTCCATAAGCACGTATGACTATATTTGGAATACATGCCTACATTACATTGACGAACTGGAGCTAGTTCTGTGTCACCCTAGGTTATGACTGTTACATGATGAACCACATCCGGCATAATTCTCCATCACCGATCCATTGCCTACGAGCTTTCCATATATTGTTCTTCGCTTATTTACTTTCCCGTTGCTATTGATATCATCACTACAAAATACCAAAACATTGCTTTTATTACCGTTACCTTTTCTTACCGTTACCACTACTATCATATTATTTTTCTACTAAATACTTTGCTGCAGATACTAAGTTTCCAGGTGTGGTTGAATTGACAGCTCAACTGCTAATACTTGAGAGTATTCTTTAGCTCCCCTTGTGTCAAATCAATAAATTTGGGTTGAATACTTTACCCTCGAAAACTGTTGCGATCCCCTATACTTGTGGGTTATCAGCAGTGTCCCCGGTCCTCCCACCTCTGGCATGCACCGGCTCGACAGAACACCGACACGAAGGCCCTGCTGGGCGTGGCTCATCTTTGTTGGCGAAGATGACGAGGCTTCGAATGGTGGCCCTCCACTCGTCGAGCTTCTCCGCTACTGGGGGGGGAAGTCGAGGAGTAGTTGCACGCATGCCAAGGCTTCCACTGGTGTGGGTGGCGGCGAAAGCTGCATGGACCATGGCGCTCTCCGACTTCTAAGCACGCTAGAAGGAGCTCTATCACGGTCTCGCTGTCGCCCGCCATTTTCGCCAGCGTCTGGGTGCGCATGCCGGCCCGGTGTGTCTTGAGAGTGATGCAAAGGGCTCTACCCGCGGCGGTGTCCGGGGGTATCGACGTCGCTGTGTTGCTCGTCACGCGTGGCCTGGGAAGGTCACGGCGCGGGCGCCGGCTGGGGCGTCCAGGAGGTCACCGCACCATCCGTGGGTAGCACGGCCCCGCCCCCGGGCCCAGCGGCGCGCGACTCGTCATCTCGGGCACGCACGACTCTGCTCGCCTGGCTCCGATTGCCAGAGTGTCGTGGATGCTCGTGGGCCATGTCTCTGCCACCATCCGCGATCGCTCCGTCGCCCGCCCGTACCGGGACGGGTGGTTCGACCCCAGATGAGCCGATCGTCGTGATCGCCTTCTTCTTGGGAGCCATCGCGACGAGGGAGTCGATGAGTTGGCCTCAAAAACGGATTTCTACAGCCTTAGTGCCCCTACCTGGCGCGCCAAAGATGTCGGGGTTCTGGAACGACACCTATGGGATCCCTCAACGGAACCCCTTCTACGGTTGCGGGGCGTGGGGCTGCACAAAGAGCCGGTCTAGAAGATCAACTCAGTGGAGTTTTTCACCCAGGTTCGGGCCGCAAGCGATGCGTAAAACCCTAGTACTGCTTTGTGTGTATTCAGTGTTCTTGAGTTCTTGAACTAGCTGCGGTGCATGCCTAGTCCAAAAAGTCTGAATCCTTCCTCAGTGCGCCTCGGGCCTCCTTTTATATGTCAAAGGGGTCGCCATAGTGGCACATAGGAGGTGGAAAGTAAGTACAGTGTACAAGTTTATCTCCTGACATCCTAGGACAAACACATTTAATGCACTGCCTATGTGTCCTCTTGCTTTATCGAGGACGACAAAGAGGCCCGTCCTGTCCATCGTCGCCTCGCCTTGCTTCGACGCGTGTCCCAGGTGACGAGGCATGCAGCGCCATGCTGGCTGGCTGACTACTGAGCTGGTGCGGTGGCAGGATCTGCATGCCACCACGCAGGTGCTTGGCTGGTTGGCTTAGAAGCTGCATGCTGCCACGCAAGCGTGTGCCTAGTTGGTAGGCTGGTCACCACGTCGGAACGGGCGCGGGGCAGCGAAGCTTTGGTAACTGCGGGCCTGGCTTTGGCTTCGTAGACGCCCCCGACAAGGTCCTTGCCAGGATCTCGTGGGCGTCCTCGGCAAGGATCTTGCCGGGGCGGGGTTGCGAGTGTCCTCGGCAAGGGTCTTGCCGGGGGTCTTCGGCATCTGGTGCTCACCTAGGCCTGCAGGCCTTTGGTTTCCACAAGGATCTGCATGCCACCATGCAGGCGCTCCCGAGCCTCGGTCTTGACGCTTGTTGATGGCGTCATAACTATCAGGCTCAAGGGTGGCGGTCTTGCTGTTGTTGGGCAAGTTGCTCCGGCAAGGCTCTTGCCGGGGGAAGCCCATCTTATCCCTTTGCTCTTTATGCGTCTGGCTTGGGTGCTGCCTCGACAGCTTTGTATCTTTGCTTCCTCTGCCCTATCGAGCCCGGCCGCAGGTGTGGCTACGACTGCCCGTGCACAAGTAAAGGGGTACAGAAGGGCCCCTACTTTTGTACACCGACATTATGGAAGTGGATGCACAAGCAGTATTCCCGCTTAGTACAAGTGAAGTCTAGAAAGAGACTGGGAAGCGACCAACTAGAGAGCCACAATAGTCATGAACATGCATTAAGATTAATCAACAATGAGTGCAAGCATGAGTAGGATATAAATCACCGTGAACGTAAATATCATGGAGGCTATGTTGATTTTGTTTCAACTACATGCGTGAACAGGTGCCAAGTCAAGCCACTCGAATCGTTCAAAGGAGGATACCACCCTATCATACCACATCACAACCATTTTAATAGCATGTTGGCACGCAAGGTAAACCATTATAAACTCCTAGCTAATTAAGCATGGCATGGGCAACTATAATCTCTAATTGTCATTGCAAACATGTTTCATTCATAATAGGCTGAATCAGGAACGATGAACTAATCATATTTACAAAAACAAGGTAGGTCGAGTTCATACCAGCTTCTCTCATCTCACTCAGTCCATCATATATCGTCATTATTGGCTTTCACTCGCACGACCGAATGGTGTGGATAATAATAATAGTGCACGTGCATTGGACTAAGCTGAAATCTGCAAGAATTTTATACAAGGGAGAAGACAAGGTAATATGGGCTCTTGGTTAAATCAACAATAATGCATATGAGAGCCACTCAACATTTTCATCATGGTCTTCTCCTCTCGACCCCCAAAGAATAAGAAAGGAAATAAAACTATTTATACAGGAAAACTCCCAACAAGCAAAAGAAGAACAAGAAATCTTTTTGGGTTTTCTTTTAATTACTACTACTACAGGCATGGAAAGTAAACTAGCTAAAAGCTACAACTAATTTTGTTTGTTTTTATTAAGGTTTTTCAAACACACAAAAAGAAGGCTTAGAAAAATAAAATAAACTAGCATGGATAGTACAATGAAAACATATGAGCACCGACAACTAGATTGAGTGTGTGAACATGAATGTAATGTCGGTGAGAAATACGTACTCCCCCAAGCTTAGGCTTTTGGCCTAAGTTGGTCTATGGCACTGCTGGCCAGGCGGATATCCAAAGTCGTAGCTGGGGTTGTACTCAGATGCAACAGCTACTGCCTGAAGAGCTGCAGCTTGGAGGCGAGCTACCTCCGTCCTCCTCTCATACTCGTTTGCCTCCTCCCTAGTTATAACATATCTCCTTTTTGCCTGAAAGTTAAAGAAAGTAGGATCAGGGAGGGCAACATGGACAGTGCCCTGTCTATCAAAGATTAGTCGATACTAGAGGAACTGTTCATTCCTCTCAAGAAACTGATGAAGAACCATAGCACTATAATCTAGATAAGCAGGAGGCAACGTATGGGTACATGATATGTATCCAACGTATCTACAATTTTAGATTGTTTCATGCTATTATATTATCTGTTTTGGATGTTTAATGGGCTTTAATATGCTCTTTTATATTATTTTTGGGACTAACCTATTAACCAGAGGCCCAGTGCCAGTTTCTGTTTTTTTGCCTATTTTAGAGTTTCGCAGAAAAGGAATACCAAACGGAATCCAAATGGAATGAAACCTTCACGATGATCTTTCTTGGACCGAAAGCAAACCAGGAGACTTGGAGTTGAAGTCTGGAACACCACGAGGCATCCACGAGGCATGAGGGCGCGCCCAGGGGGGTAGGCGCGCCCCCACCCTCGTGGCCCCCTCATAGCTCCACCGATGTACTTCTTTTGCCTATATATACTCTTATACCCTAGATCGGCCGCAGAGAGCCACGAAACCACTTTTCCACCACCGCAACCTTTTGTACCCATGAGATACCATCTTTGGGTCTCTTCCGGTGATCTGCCAGGGGGGAATCGATCACGGAGGGCTTCTACATCAACACCATAGCCTCTCCGATGAAGCGTGAGTAGTTTACCACAGACCTTCGGGTCCATATTTATTAGCTAGATGGCCTCTTCTCTCTCTTTGATTCTCAAACAAAGTTCTCCTCGATGTTCTTGGAGATCTATTCGATGTAATACTCTTTTGCGGTGTGTTTGCCGAGATCCGTTCAATTGTGGGTTTATGAACAAGATTTTCTATGAATATTATTTGGTTCTTCTCTGAATTCTTATATGCATGATTTGATATCTTTGCAAGTCTCTTCAAATTATCGGTTTAGTTTGGCCTACTAGATTGATCTTTCTTGCAATGGGAGAAGTGCTTAGCTTTTGGTTCAATCTTGCGGCGTCCTTTCCCAGTGATAGTAGGGGCAGCAAGGCACATATTGTATTATGGCCATCGAGGATAAAAAGATGGGGTTTATATCATATTGTTTGAGTTTATCCCTCTACATCATGTCATCTTGCTTAATACGTTACTCTGTTCTTATAAACTTAATACTCTAGATGCATGCTGGACAGCGGTTGATGTGTGAAGTCATAGTAGTAGATGCAGAATCGTTTCGATCTACTTAACACGGCTGTGATGCCTATATAAATGATCATTGCCTTATATATTCTCATAACTATGCGCTTTTCTATCAATTGCTCAGCAGTAATTTGTTCACCCACCGTAATACATGCTATCTTGAGAGAAGCCACTAGCGAAACCTATGGCCCTGTGTCTCTTTCTTATTATATTGCATCTCTTTTAATTTACATCGCATCTCCTTTACTACTTTGCAATCTTTACTTTCCAATCTATACAACAAAAATACCAAAAATATTTATTTCACTATCTTTATCAGATCTCACTTTTGCAAGTGACTGTGAAGGGATTGACAACCCCTTTGTCGCGTTGGTTGCAAGGTTCTTGATTGTTTGTGCAGGTACTAGGTGACTTGTGTGTTGTCTCCTACTGGATTGATACCTTGGCTCTTAAAAACTGAGGGAAATACTTACGCTACTTTGCTGCATCACCCTTTCCTCTTCAAGGGAAAACCAACGCATGCTCAAGAGGTAGCAAGAAGGATTTCTGGCGCTGTTGCCAGGGAGATCTACGCCAAGTCAAAACATACCAAGTACCCACCATAAACTCTTCTCCCTCGCATTACATTATTTGCTATTCGCCTCTCGTTTTTCTCTCCCCCACTTCTAAAATGATTTTCAAAAACCTTCGCCTTTTCTTCGCCTCTCTTTCGTTCGTCTTTTTCGTTTGCCCTTATGTCTTACTTGGATTGTTTTCTCGTTTGCTTGGTATAATTGTGTGTTTATTGCAAATCAGAACCAAATCTTATGGATCCTCATCAACTTGCTAATCTTTTTAAGAGATCCAATTATATCGAACCAATTGCTAGTGAGTTGAGTGCACTAGATTATTTTTATGAAGTTTTGCTTGAAATCCGTGAATCTGATAATTTTTGTGAAGTGCTTTATGAAGTGATTCACGATAGATCTTTGAATAAAAAGCATGATTGCAATGATGTTATTATAAATTCTATTAATATCAACTGTGCTAAAATATGCAAACCCTAAGCTTGGGGATGCTAATTTTGCTATGTCTACTACTTGTTGCAATGATCATGATCGAGGTGATTCTTCTTATAATATTAAAAGTTTATTTAAGCCCCATGATGAGTATGCGATTGATAATAATGTTTGCAATAATGTTGAAAGTGGGATTGGGAGAGTGTCAACTTTAGATCCCACATATTTGGATAACGTTCAATGTTATGAAGTTTTTGATAAAAGTGGGTACGGAGAGGTCATGACTTTATTTTATGATAATCCCACTATTTTGGAAGAGTGTCAACTTTGCATGCATGTGGATCATGAAGAGAAAATTTTATGTGATATCTATATTGTTGAATTTGATTATTATCCTACATGTAATTCTTATGAGAGAGGAAAATATGGTTGTAAATATTTTTGTGTCACTAAATTACCTCTCGTTATGTTGAGATTGCTATTGTTTCTTTCTCCTTCCTTGCATATGCTAGTTTTTGCTTGTCTTGATAATTTTTTTGCTTATATAATGCCTATGCATAGGAAGTATGTTAGACTTAGATGTGATTTTCATATGCTTCATGATGCTCCCTTCGTGTTTCAATTGCTATATTTCATGTGAGCATCATTAAAATTATAGATGCCTAGCTTAATGGCTTTAAAGAATAGCGCTTGCTGGGAGGCAACCCAATTTTAGTTTTGTTCTTTGCTTTGTGCTCCCGTTTAGTAATAAATAATTCATCTAGATTCTGTTGTGATTGTGTTTTTTATGTTTTAATTAGTGTTTGTGCCAAGTAAAGCCTTTAGGATCTTCTTGGGTGATTGTTGTTTGATCTTGCTGATAAAAACAGAAAGTATGCGCTCATGAAAATAATTATTATTTTTTACCAGAGAGCGATAAAATACCAATTCTAACTGCAGTAGATCAATATACTTTTTATCCCAGTCTTCCTATTTTTTCACAATTTCTGGAGTTACAGAAGTATTCGAAACCTCCAGATTGCTACAGATTGTTTTGTTTTTAACAGATTCTGTTTTTCGCGTGTTGTTTGCTTATTTTGATGAATCTATGGCTAGTATCGGGCGGGCGGGGGGGGGGGGGGGGGGGGGGGGGGGGGGGGGGTATGAACAATAGATAAGATGGAATACAGTAGGTTTATCACCAATATAAATAAAGAATGAGTTCATTACAGTACCTTAAAGTGGTGGTTTATTTTCTTATACTAACGGAGCTCATGAGATTTTCTATTGAAGTTTTGTGTTGTGAAGTTTTCAAGTTTTGGGGTAAAGATTTGATGGATTTTGGAATAAGGAGTGGAAAGAGCCTAAGCTTGGGGATACCCAATGCACCCCAAGGTAAAATTCAAGGACAACCAAAAGCCTAAGCTTGGGGATGCCCCGGAAGGCATCCCCTCTTTCGTCTTCGTCTATCGGTAACTTCACTTGAGGCTATATTTTTATTCACCACATGATATGTGTTTTGCTTGGAGCGTATTTTATGACTTGAGTCTTTGTTTTTTAGTTTACCACAATCATCCTTGCTGCATACACCTTTTGGGAGAGACACGCATGAATCGGAATTTATTAGAATACTCTATGTGCTTCACTTATATCTTTTGAGCTAGATAATTTTGCTCTAGTGCTTCACTTATATCTTTTTAGAGCACGGTGGTGGTTTTATTTTATAGAAATTATTGATCTCTCATGCTTCACTTATATTATTTTGTGAGTCTTTTAGAAGAACATGGTAATTTGTTTTGTCTATAAAGTTAGTCCTAGTATTGTAGCGACCAGACCTCAAATAGTCTGATCTCTGTGCATTAGTGTCATCCCTGGATCGGTAATGCTGACACACACAGTACTTGAGGATTTATAACAGAGTAGTAATCAGACACTTATTACATCGAGTGTCTCAAAAGAGAACTTATTACAATAAATATGGCTTAAGTCCATCTAATACAATAACAACGGAAGGCTTGGAAGATAAAGTGAGTCCATCAACTCCAACGGCATCACTGAGTGAAAGACCATGACCTAAGGCTCCTTACTCGTCATCTGAAAAGTCTGCAACATCATACGTTGCAGCCTGAAATGGTTCAGCACATGGAATATGCTGGCAGTGTAACACAAGAGAGTAATGAACAATGTAAAGCTATCACTACATGCATATATGGCTGGTGGAGGCTATAGGGTTAATAAGTTTTGCGAAAAGCCAATTTTTCCCTACTGCAAAGGAAAATATTTTACTTAAGTACGAAGTTGGTTGAAAAACTTTGAGAAGGTAAACCCCCTCTCAATCCCAATTAAAAGTAAATAATAACCCAACAAAATTAATTTAGAGTGATGAGATCCACATGATAATTCAAGAACCAGATACTCAAGATGTCCTTAACCGGGGACACGGCTAACCATGATTAGTTTGTACACTCTGCAGAGGTTTGTGCACTTTTCCCCACAAGACTCGATCTCCTCCGTTGGATTTCTCGCACTACATGATGTTTGAGAAACGGATGACCGAGACACAGTCTTTCCGAAGAGGTCCCCTTAACCAATAGATGGACCTGTACACCTACAATCCCCTACATCTGCTAGTCCATCATGGAAAGGTTTCCCACAACTTACTCAACTATGCTAGAGCCCATAATGGCATGTGGCTACACACAGAAGTTTCCAGCATGAATAATCTTATGATCCCTTTGAGCCTGGGTGGCGGTCCATAGGAAAATCACACGATACCCCAGGATTTCCAAAAATACAGGCAATCACTGGGTTCCCCAGGTGCCTCAATCCACCCAGATGTGTATTAAAGTTGCCACCTTAAGTTACCATTAATTAACAATACTCACATCCGTCGTGAATACACTCAAACCCAATCCACGTCTACGAGCATAGCATAGCAGTATAAGCAACGTAGAAGTAACTCCTAGGGTTTGATAATAAACAGGTGAATAGGTACTACCTAATCTACTTCCCAACCCACAATTTAATCAGATCCTAACCATGAAATTTTTTGAGGATTGATCTAATGCAATAAAAACTTGGTAGTAAAGAGGTATGATCAAAGTGTTACTTGCCTTGCTGATGATCCGTGAAACCTAGAGACTCGATGTAGCACGCTTCGCACTTCGGGTACTCTATCGCAATCAAACAAGCATACAATAAGCAATCAAGAAAGGGCACGGGTAAAACTCAAATAAGAGATCTAACCAAATAGTTCAATTTAAGAACTCTGGTTTGCAAAAAGAATCAAATCAAACGAAGCAACAAAACTCAAACTGCGAAAGAAACAAGCTTCATTTACTAATCCGGACTAAAGTCAAATTTTACAGTAGCAAAAACTTGTTTAAGTTGGTTAAACAAAAAGAGGGTTTCGAGACGAAACTCTAGGTGCTTGAATCGCCTGATTCCGATAAACGAGCGAAAAGTTATACTAAAACGAAAATTGGATCAGAAATCGCGATCGAAAATAATCGCGGAAAATCCGAGAAAAAGAAAAACTGACAAATAGGATAACGAACGAACGTTTGCTATCTGCGGCTAAACGGTGAAAACCATTCGTTAAAACGAACATCCGGATGAACGTCCGCTGAATAACTAAACCGAAAAAATCGATCTAAAAATAAAAAAGGAATCTAGGGTTTAAAAAAACCGATCAGTTTTCTCGCAAAAACCGAGGCGGCGGCGGTTACCTCCGGCAAAAGTCCGGCAAGACGGCGGCGGCGGCGAGCGGCTCCGGCGAGGCGGCGCGGGGCGGCAACGGCAGCGCCGTGCGGCCACGGCGGCGGCGGCGCGGTTAGGGTTTGGCGTCAGGGCGTGGGTGGGCTTATGGCGGGGCTGGGCCTCGGGCAGTTCGGGGCGGCGGCTTATAAAGCCCCTCCCTAGGCGGAGTAACACTCGGGTACGGCCCGGAGTCGGTTTGATTTTTTTAAATAATTCCGACGTGCAGAAAAAGAAAGAAAAGGAATAATAAACCAACTCCAAAAATCCCGAAATAAATTTTCCCCGTCCTCTAAAAATATGCCGGACAAGGTGAACATTTATTTGGTCCAAAAATGCAATTTTGAAAACGCATGTTTTTCCTAATTCAAATAAAATAGCGAGAAAACTCCGAATAAAAATCTTATTTGATTTTAATATTAAATCTCCGATATTTCTTTATTTTGAGGAAGTCATTTTATCCTCTATCTTTTATTTTTATAAAAGAAATATTCGAAGATAAATTAATTAAAATCAAATGATCCTCTTTTCAAAATTCGAGAAAAACTCAAATATGAAAATAACGAAATCCCCAACTCTCTCCGTAGGTCCTTGAGTTGCGTAGAATTTCTAGGATCAAGCCAAAATGCAATAAAATATGATATGCAATGATGATCTAATGTATAACATTCCAAATTGAAAATTTGGTATGTTACAAACCTACCCTCCTTAAGATGAATCTCGCCCTCGAGATTCGGGTTGGCTAGAAAATAGGTGTGGATGGTCTTTGCGTAGATCTTCCTCTCGCTCCCAAGTGGCTTCATCCTCGGTATGGTGGCTCCACTGAACTTTACATAACTTGATAACTTTGCTGCGTGTAACTCGGCTGGCAAACTCAAGAATCTTGACTGGCTTCTCCTCGTAGGTCAAGTCGCTATCCAACTGTATCGCTTTCAGTGGCACTATATCTCTTAGAGGGATATCGGCCATCTCTACGTGGCACTTCTTCAACTGGGAAACGTGGAACACATCGTGAACTCCTGACAATCCTTCGGGCAATTCTAACTTGTAAGCAACTTCTCCCATACATTCCAAAACTTTGTATGGTCCCACAAAATGCGGTGCTAACTTTCCCTTAACTCCAAAGCGCTTAACTCCTCGGAGTGGTGATACACGAAGAAACACTCTGTCTCCAACTTCGTAGATCTCCTTGCGTTTTGAATCCACGTAACTCTTCTGCCTGGACTGGGCTACCTTAAGTCTATCACGAATCAACTTAACCTTCTCTTCAGATTCTTTAATCAAATCTGGTCCAAACAACTGTCGGTCTCCAACTTCATACCACAACAACGGTGATCTACACCTCCTTCCGTACAATGCTTCGAAAGGGGCCATCTTCAAACTAGCTTGGTAACTGTTGTTGTAAGATAACTCTGCGTAAGGCAAATTATCGTCCCAACTAGATCAATAATCTAGCGCATAGGCTCTCAACATATCCTCCAGAATCTGATTGACTCTCTCAGTTTGTCCATCCGTCTGCGGGTGAAAAGCCGTACTAAACTCTAGCCTAGTTCCCAAGGTTTCATGCAACTGATTCCAAAACTTTGAGGTAAACTGGGTTCCTCTATCTGATACAATTATCCTCGGAACTCCATGCAAACATACGATCCTGGTCATGTATATCTTTGCCAACTTAGCACTGGTGTAAGTGGTCTTCACTGGGATGAAATGAGCTACTTTCGTCAAACGATCGACTACAACCCATATCGAGTCATATCCTGAATGAGTCCTGGGTAATCCCGTGATAAAATCCATGCCTAGCTTATCCCACTTCCATTCGGGTATCGGCAATGGTTGCAGCAATCATGCTGGCTTCTGATGCTCTGCCTTCACTCTCTGACATACATCACAAACTGCTACATACTCCGCAATATCCTTCTTCATTCCGGTCCACCAGAATCTATCCTTCAGGTCCAGGTACATCTTGGTGTTTCCGGGGTGTATCGAATATGGTGAGTCATGGGCCTCCTGCAAAATCAGCTTCCTAATCTCCTGATCATTTGGTACATATACGCGGTCCTCAACCATAGGGTATCGTGCTCATCCTCATGAAAACCCTTGGCTTTTCCTTTGCTCATCCTTTCCTTTATCTCGGCAATATCCTTGTCCGTCTTCTGTGCTTCTCTGATCTTATCAAAGTAGACTGAATCTCCAAAGCTGCTACATAACCTCTCGGAACTATCTCCAAACATAGCTCACGAAGGTCTTCTGCTAACTCCTTGGGTAACTCTCCTCTCATGAGTGTATTGACATGACTCTTGCGGCTCAACGCATCGGCTACTACGTTAGCCTTTCCGGGATGATAGTGCAACTTCATATCATAATCCTTTATGAGTTCCAACCATCTCCTCTGCTGAGATTCAACTCCTTCTGTGTGAAGATATATTTCAAACTCTTGTGATCCGTGTATACCTCACAATGGTTTCTGATGAGAAAATGTCTCCAAGTCTTCAACGCATGCACTACGGCTGCTAACTCCAAATCATGCGTAGCATAATTTAACTCATGGGGTTTAAGCTGTCGTGAGGCATATGAAACAACTCTTCCTTCCTGCATAAGCACTGCTCCAAGTCCTCGACGAGAAGCGTGCAATACACTTCATAATATTTGCGTTGATCTGGCAGAACCAACACTGGTGATGTAACCAAATGTTTCTTCAATTCCTAAAAACTAGCCTCACACTCCTCAGTCCATTTGAACTTGGTGTCCTTCTTTAACAACTCCGTCATAGGCTTTGCAATCTTCGAGAAATTCTCAATGAACCTCCGGTAGTATCCTGCGAGTCCAAGAAAACTCCGGATCTCTCCAATGGACGTGGGTGCCTCCCAATTTGTCACAGTGACAACCTTGGTGGGGTCTACTGCTATCCCTTCTTCGGATATAACATGTCCAAGGAATCCAACTTCTGTCAACCAAAACTCACACTTGCTGAACTTGGCGTATAGCTGATGTTCTCTGAGCTTCCCAAGTACTAAACGCAAATGCTCCTTATGCTCCTCTTCATTCTTTGAGTAGACCAGAATATCATCAATGAACACCAGAACGAACTTATCCAAAAACTCCATAAACACCTTGTTCATCATGTTCATAAAATAGGCAGGTGCGTTAGTCAGGCCAAATGACATAACGGTATACTCATATAGCCCGTACCTTGTGGTAAAAGCTGTCTTAGGTATATTCTACTCTCGAATCTTCAACTGGTGGTACCCTAATCGTAGATCAATCTTGGAAAACACCTTAGCTCCTTGCAGATGATCAAACAAATCATTGATCATCGGCAGTGGGTACTTGTTCTTGATTGTTACTTCATTCAATCCACGATAATCAACAACCATCCTTAACGATCCATCCTTCTTCTCCACTAGAAGTACTGGTGATCCCCAAGGTGACGAACTTGGGAGAATATATCCTTTATCCAATAACTCCTTAATCTACTTCTTAATTTCCTCTAAATCCTGTGCGGGCATCCTGTACGGTCTCTTAGATATTGGCCCTGTGCCTGGAAAAATCTCAATCAAAAACTCGATGTCTCTATCCGGTGGCATGCCTGGCAACTCTTTTGGAAATACATCCGGAAAATCCTTCACCACTGGTACTTCCTCTTGTACAACTCCTGTTAAGGAATTTACTTGAGTCCTAATCGGCACATGCCAGGATACATACTTGATCCTTCTTCCTTCTGGAGTGGTGAGCAAAATCGACTTACTAGCGCAATCGATGTTTCCTCCATACATCGATAGCCAATCCATACCCAGAATCACATCCAAACCTTGCGACTCCAGAATTATCAGATCTGAGGGGAAAACGTGCCTACCTATGGCCAACGGTATCTGAAAACATCCTTGGCTTGCCATATACTCTGCTCCTGGCGAGCTCACTAACATAGGTGTACTAAGAACTTTGGTGGACAGTTTATACTTATCCACAAATCCCCTTGATATGTATGAATGCGATGCACCAGTATCGAAAAGTACAACTGCAGTAAAAGACTTAACCAAAAACTTACCTATTACTGCATCTGGCCGGGCTTCAATCTCCTCCATGTTAACGTGGTTCACTTGTCCCCTGTTGAAAGGGTTGGGCTTCTTCCCAGAGCTTCCATTGCCATTTTCGTTCTTTGCTTCAGGACATTCATTGGCGTAATGTCCAGTCTTCTGGCACTTGTAGCAAGTAACATGGCTTAGATCTTTCTTGGCGGGCGTTGCT